>NW_027735303.1:0-310 GCF_054177405.1 Leptonychotes weddellii | reverse complement strand
TTCAACCAAAGAGAAAAAAAACCTGCTGGGATTTTTACTGTGATTTCACTAAACCTATAGGTCAATTCAAGAAATCTAACATCTTAAAAATACTGAATCTTCCAACCCATGAACAATAGTATATACTTCCATTTATTTAGGTCTTCTTTTCCTCTGTAGTATCTTTTTTCTATGCAGTTTTTTTTTTTAAAGATTTTATTTATTTATTCATGAGAGACAGAGAGAGAGAGAGAGAGAGAGAGAGAGAGAGAGGCAGAGGGAGAAGCAGGCTCCCCAAGGAGCAGGGAGCCCGATGCGGAACTCGATCCCA
>NW_027735302.1:0-310 GCF_054177405.1 Leptonychotes weddellii | reverse complement strand
CTTGACTGCAGACTCTTGAGAGATCCTGAGCTAGAACAACCCAGCTAAACTGCTCCTGAATTTTGACCCACAGAGACTGTGAGATTATATAAATGTTTGTTGCCTTAGACCCCTAAGTTTTGGGAGTAACTTGTCACATAGCAACAGTAATCAATATAGGTGTGTACGTAATTTTCAAGTGATCTTTGGGGCAGTGGTTGTTATATGCTAGTTTCATATCTTTATTTCCAGTTTGCTCTTCTCACCAGCTTCGTAGCTGGGTGCATTATTTCAGCTCTCTAAGCTTCAGTTTCTTCTTCTCTAAGACGGG
>NW_027735301.1:0-310 GCF_054177405.1 Leptonychotes weddellii | reverse complement strand
CAGAAGAACAAATTAGTGATCTGGAAGACAATTCATAGAAAAGAAGGATAAAGAGGAGGCCAGGGAGAACAACTCAAAATTCATGAAAACAGAATCAGAGAAATAAGTGACACCATGAAACGTTCAAACGTCAGAATTACTGGGATCCCTTAGGGGGTGGAGAGAGAGAGAGAGCACTAGAAGATATATTTGAGCAAATCGTACCTGAGAACTTCCCTAATCTGGGGAATGAAACAAACATTCATGTCTTAGAGGCGGAGAAGACCCCTGCCAATATCAAGGAAAACAGGCCAATGCCCCGGCATGTAAT
>NW_027735300.1:0-310 GCF_054177405.1 Leptonychotes weddellii | reverse complement strand
TATTTCTTTTTTAAATTCCTTGGGAAATTCTATTTTTTTTAAACAAAGAGAATTTTATTTTCTTTTAAAGATTTTATTTACTTATTTGAGATAGAGAGCACGAGAGGGGGGAGGGTCAGAGGGAGAAGCAGACTCCCCACTGAACAGGGAGCCCGATGCAGGGCTCGATCCCGGGACCCTGGGATCATCACCTGGGCCAAAGGCAGATGCTTAACTGACTGAGCCACCCAGGGGGCCTCCCTAGGAAATTCGAATGTGCAACCAGGGTTGAGAACCCCTGACCTGCAGGAGGAAGTCCAAAGTCCCCATG
>NW_027735299.1:0-4846 GCF_054177405.1 Leptonychotes weddellii | reverse complement strand
ATTGCAGCAGATGGAATACAAAAGCAGATATAACGATCTACTTATTTTCTATAGAACCAGAAATTAAAGAGATTTGTAAAAATAAAAAACAATGCCACTCTTTTACTATTTTTTGTTTTAGAAGATATATTTTCATAAATCTATTGTTTCATTAACATATAGTAAGTTTATCATTATTTTAAATAAATGAATAAACAAAAAAAAATATGTAATTTAGTATGTTTATTCAGAGAATGACAAGGAATGCAAAATACATAATATTTATGAATGTAATAATAATATATATATTTATTATATACAAAGAGACAGCACAAGTCTCTCCCCAAAGATGATGTATTTTATATATATAAAATACTATATCTTATTTATGATTATATTCTCCATAAATATATAAAATAATATGTATTCTTATATACATATAAAATTGCTTTATTCTTTTAATTATAAGTAAATGATGCATTAGGGTCATTTTGGCATAGCACACATTCAAATATTTATTACCCATCCAAATATTTATGCATACATACATCAATATTATTACATTCATAAATATCATGTATTTTGTATTCCTTGTCATTCTCTGAATAAACATATCAAATCCATATTTTAAAATTACTTATCAAGTGATGTGGGGTTTGGCACAAATTAAACAATTATAATAAACAATTAAACAAGTTTGAATATATTTTTTCTTTCAAAAATAATTAAATTCAGGGCGCCTGGGTGGCTCAGTCGGTTAAGGGTCTGCTGCCTTCAGCTCAGGTCATGATGTTCGGGTCCGGGGATCGAGCCCCATGTCGGGCTCCCTGCTCAGTGGAGAGTCTGCTTCTCCTTCTGTCCCTCCCCCACTCATACTCTCTCTCTCTCTCTCTCTTTTGGTCTCTCAAATAAATAAAATCTTTAAAAAAAATAGTTAATTTGCTGATAGTCTCTGATTAGCCAAATGAGGCTCCTGTCTGAGATGTAATTTGATTTACGCTCCCATACATCATTAATCTCTATATTGTTTACTGCAGCACTAATGCCTTGATTACACTTAGCTCTTCCCTTCACATATTTCTACCAGGTGTGTGATGAACATCAGTGTTGTTAATCAAAGCAGCAAACTGATCACTGATGTTTGGAATTATCCGTATCCCTTGGTCCAGATGATGCATATAGCATGACACAGAACTATTACAAATGAAAATTTTGTTTGAATATTTCCTTACATAAGCCATATTTTCTTAAGCCTCAAGTTGAAATGCCACTTTGTATCTTTGCTGTTTTTTAATCAGAGCAAAGCTCAGTCCCAGCTATGGATTTCGGGCCTCTTCCCTTCTTCTGCCTACTGGTGTGGGCAGGCGCTGGTGGATGTTCCGATGTACTGCTTGATCTTCCTTCTTATGTATTTGATGGACTACAGTTTAAATACCCAAGACACTCTATTTACAGTTGTAAATCAGATTATACAAGTAAGTGACCATCTTCACAGAACAAATACCCTGTATGATTTAATGGAAACATGTTTGCAGTAATACCTACATTGTCATAAATGAAATAACTGTAGAACCCTGTGCTCTAACAATCTTTTGGACCCTAACGTTTTCTTGGAGTGCATTTGTCTTTAACTAAACATTCCTGTTGATTTCAGATCCTGTGTGCGGTTGGCTATGCCACCTCCCTTATCTTCTTGACATATGTGATTTCATTCATTTTTCGCAAGGGGAAAAGAAATAGTGGCATTTGGTCTTTTTGCTTCTGTATGGTACGTATATTTCTTGTGAACATTCATTTTATGCATTTATATACACAATTCTGAGCCAGTACTTTAAAATGTGCCCTCAGTAGAATGAAAAATTAGTATTACAGTCTAAAGTATTTTGTTTTCCTTAGGTAGGATCCTTTTCAAAATCTGCATCTTTTTCCTCTTCCTAATTTCTACCCTTGTCTCTTTTAAAAGTCGCTAAATTGTTTCTAGAACCATAAAGTATTTGCTAGAAGGAAACCTGGAAGCCATTTGTGTCTTCTTTTTACTGAAAAAGAAATAAGCACAAAGACCTCCACAAAGATAATACAGGATAACAAATATTGTTGCTAACATAGTTAAAACTAGAAACTACTTCTCCATACTCTACTAGAATTAATTCCATAAAAGCAACACTTATTTTATCTAAACGAGGAAGGAAAAATATGTGTTATCTCCTAGTATCTATTCTGATTCCCTGTCATTTCAACTGCCAAAGGGTAAATTATCATTTCAACAAATATTAGTTGGCTTCCAACAATGTGTCACAAACAAAGATCGATAATGCAGAAAAAATAAGACCGTTTCAACCCCGAGAGGGCATTCAGAGGGTAAACAGAGAAGTAAATAGCCACTTACTAAAGCAAAGTGATAAGGAAAAGATTATCTCCTCTTAAAAGATTGTTTCTATGACAACCAGAGAAGGGAAAGATTAACTCATGAAAATGAGAGCACAGATTTCCTTGAGGAACTGAAACCTGAAGAGTAAGATTTTAGTAGCTGGAGAAGACTGATGAGTCAGTGAATGAACAGAAACTCAGGCGAGAAAGTCCAGGCTTATCCTGGGAACTGGTAATAATCTGGCATGGATAAGGGAAGAGAACAAAGTGCAGCGTGGGCGTGGCCCTAGTTATAAAAATATTGGTTGCAACCACATTGGCCTTTAATCATGCACTCAAGAATTTATTCTACAGGCTGTCGGAAGCCGTGGAAGCTTAGAGGGCAGAACAGAAATTCGATCAGAAATATACTTTTAGGGGCGCCTGGGTGGCTCAGTTGATTAAGCAGCGGACTCTTTGATTGCAGCTCAGGTCATGATCTCAGGGTCTTGAGATCAAGCCCCACATCCAGCTCCATGCTCAGTGGGGAGTCTGCTTGAGATTCTCCTTCTCTCTATGCCCCACCCCCCGCTCGCTTGCTCTCTCTCTCTCAAATAAATAAATAAATCTTTAAAAAAAAAAAGAAAGAAAGAAAGAAATATACTTTTAGGGAGAATATGCTGAATGCCATAAAAATGGTAATTTGTAACAGAAAGAAGTACAAAAACTGTTAGGAAGCTTTTATCATTGCAGTGTTTTAGAAGAAAAAGTCGAGAAAAAGGGGATACCAATACCCTTGTCCCTGTAACTATCTCTTATTCCTGAATTTTGAATTTGAGTACTTCCACTGAAGCCACTCCGGGTTGCTCCATGCTTCTCTTTCCCCACTGGTGTCCCTAACAGAAGTCTTCTCTGTTGCCGTTGCATGATTTCCAGGAGATATCAATTTGTGTTCCCTCTCATTATTGCTTATCTACTAATTTTACCTCCAAAGCCAATATAATGCCAACTTTCTTCCCTTTCTGTAATGAAAGTAAGTTATCTATTAGATCCTAGATTTGTCCAGTCATGTCTCATTCATGACACTCCCAGTTAAAGGAATCTGGCTAAGTCCCTGAGAGAACATGTCGATGGAGATACGCTGAATCCCTTGCGTTTCTGAGGTGGGAGTTGAAATTAGGAATATCCTCAAGATGAGCCATCTCAATTTGGAGCATATGTGGAAATGCAGAGCGGTTAACGGGCGTGTTCATATCTTCTTTAGATCACCATCTTCTCTGTGTTTATATTGCTGTTTGAGCGCTATGGACATGTCACGCTGTACTGTGTCACCTTTTTAGTACCACATGCCACGTTAATTGGCTGTATGTTCTTATATTTTCAGGTAAGTAATGCTGCTGTCTGCCCCAGTGTCCTGGGAACTCTTAACCAGTTGCGGAAGCTATGCCTGGGGGGCTCTCCTCCATGCTGAATATACATGGCATTTAAAGATTTCTACCTCATGGATTCCAGCTGAATTCCTTCCAGATAGGGCAGTGTGCTCCAGCTGAATCATGTTAGAAAACCTGGCCCTGGTCCATGTGTGGGGAGACAGGGTAATAGGTGGTGGGAAATAGAGCAGCAAATAGGCAAATGAAATACCCCTAATCTTTGGGATCTCAAGATTCTAGAGAGGCATTCAATAGGAATAAAATCTCCACCCCCCCTTTTTTTTCTAGATAGAAAAGCATCAACTTCTACAACTATATAGATATAGATGTAGAAGTATCAACTTCTACAAATATATAGATATAGATGTAGAAGTATGGACTTCTACGAAAGGAACAAAGATACAGTACGTGAGTGAAGATGGGGAAAGGGAGGGGAAAAAAAGGAAGGGGCCTTCTGAAGGATCAATGGACATAGGAAGGTATATGAAGCTCTGGGGGATAAGGAGAAAACACTGTTTCTCTCTCATTATTTGGGGAGGCTAACACAGATACCCAAGATTGTATCACCAGGTAAGGAGTAACTGCTAAACGTTTTATTTGTGCTTCAAATAAAAGCACAGTGCCTCATAGACCTTGGGAGGAAGGAATACCACCTCTTGCTACACATTTTGGAATAGACATCTACCAATACCCATGGTGAAATCAGGGCATGTGTTAGTAGAACCGTTCAGTGGGTCGGTTCACAATTATATAGATAAAATCCATGAAACCAAAAAACTTCCTATTTAACCATTGTTCTTTTCCTTTTGCAGGTGTTCATATTTTATTTCCAGAATGAAGAATCAAGAAGTATAGAGCTATTTCTGGTATTCTTAATTGTAAGAACACACTTGTCTTTTTTTTTTTTTTAATTTTTTCGTGATAATTTACTCTAAACATTTCATATCCTTTTATTTATTTTTTTTTATTCTTATGTTAATCCCCATACATTACATCATTAGTTTTAGATGTAGTGTTCCATGATTCATTGTTTGTGCATAACAGCCAGTGCTCCATGCAGAATGTGCCCTCCTCAATACCCACCACCAGGC
>NW_027735298.1:0-310 GCF_054177405.1 Leptonychotes weddellii | reverse complement strand
CAGGAAGTTTGATGCAGGGTTCTGCTCAGGGTCTTCCTGTGGTTGCAGTCGTGCTTCCGGGTGGAGCTGTCATATCAGAGCTGCTTCCAAACCACTCCTGTAGTTACTGGCGGGAGATTTCAGTACTTCACCATGTGTGCTGCTATAGGGCTGCTCATGGCATGGCTTCCCCAAGAATGAGTGACAAGAAAGGGAGACAGAGGGACAGAGAGAACAAGATGGAGTATTTTTTACTGCCTACCCTTGGACGTGGTGTGCATCCATCTGCTGTATTCTGTTGCTCACACAAAGTGGGATGGTATGGAGGGGT
>NW_027735297.1:0-310 GCF_054177405.1 Leptonychotes weddellii | reverse complement strand
CTGGCGGGGATCAGCTAGGCAGCGTCCCGCCAGGGCCGGGCTCCCGCAAAACCTTCCCCTGGGACGTGGCCCTCCCAGGAGCCGCCCTTCCAAGGACTGGGAGCCTGGACAGAAAGGCACGAAGTACGTGGCGCCGAGGGGGAGGAAAAGCTCTTTCCCGCATGCTCAGCTCCCAAACACCACACCTCCTACAACCATCCCCTTGGGCACTGAGTTTTCAACACCTGAAACATACTGGGGGCACACCAACTGACCGAAGCAGACACGACCCTCCCTCCTCCCTATCTAGTTCTTACATACGGCTACATGT
>NW_027735296.1:0-310 GCF_054177405.1 Leptonychotes weddellii | reverse complement strand
TTTTAAAGATTTTATTTATTTATTTGACAGAGAGAGACACAGCGAGAGAGGGAACACAAGCAGGGGGAGTGGGAGAGGGAGAAGCAGGCTCCCCGCAGAGCAGGGAGCCCGATGCGGGACTCGATCCCAGGACCCTGGGATCATGACCTGAGCTGAAGGCAGTCGCTTAACCAACTGAGCCACCCAGGCGCCCAATTTTTTTATTATTTTTTTAAAGATTTTATTTATTTATTTGTCAGAGAGAGAGCATGAGGGAGAGCATGAGCAGGGGGAGGAGGCGGGACAGAGGGAGAAGCAGGCTGCCTGTCGA
>NW_027735295.1:0-310 GCF_054177405.1 Leptonychotes weddellii | reverse complement strand
GTGACACGTTACTTCGCAGTGAGGGACGGATTTAGTTCTAAAATGGAAAACTATAAATCCTTCAGAAGACGACACAGAAGAAAAGTCCCGAGGCCTCAACGTGGGTGAAGGGCTCTTACCCGCGGCACCAAAGCCAGGGAAGGGGTGAGGGGAGCCACATCAAGACTTTCTCTACCAAATCCGGGACTTTGGGCTGTGAGGCCCCCCGTGATGATGATGGGAAGAAAAGCTGTGGACCAGGAGAAAACCTTGGCCAACGACATAACTGAAAAAAGTCCTATCTCAGAGCCGTCCATTCTCTTAACGTTCT
>NW_027735294.1:0-310 GCF_054177405.1 Leptonychotes weddellii | reverse complement strand
TGCCCAAAAATATTATTAGTTTATAACTGATAGTATTTCAAGCTAATTTATGAGTTACTTAAAATACACTGGTTGGTGAAGCACAAAATTCTAGCAAAGGCTGATATTAATTTACTGTGGAGCTGAGATATATAAAACATTATTTAGATCTTATGAGGAGAGAGCATACTCATTTGAGATCTAATTATAATGTTTGTTTATTTATTTTGTTTTAATATGGAATTGATATGGGAGAAAGATGGACTTTTCATGATTTAACTGATGAAGAGAGAAGCTCTGGCTTGTTCGGGAAGTATCTGTTGGCTGGAGG
>NW_027735293.1:0-310 GCF_054177405.1 Leptonychotes weddellii | reverse complement strand
TCTTGGTTTCAGCTCAAGTCATGATCTCAGGGTCCTGAGATCAAGCCCTGCTTTGGGCTCTGCACTCAGTGGGGCGTCTGCTTATGTCTCTCCCTCTGCTCCTCCCCCCCTGCTCTTTCTCTCTCTCAAATAAATAAATAAAATCTTTAAAAAATTATTAAATTAAGACATTTGTACTTGTTTTAGCAATATCTTTTTATGTATAGAGATTTTCATATTTCAGGTCTAAAAATTATAATTTTGCCTCTTTTTTATTTATTATATTCAGTCTACACCTATTAACATTGTTTACTAAACACTCTCAGATCCC
>NW_027735292.1:0-310 GCF_054177405.1 Leptonychotes weddellii | reverse complement strand
TTTCTTTTTAAATTCTAATCATTTGGCTTTATTTATCAAGAGCTAAATCCAAGAGAGTTCATAACTGAGAATTTACTCACTAATCACAGGGTGATTCGAAGGAAAATAAAATATAGAATGACATAAAAGCCTTATTTCACTAAGGTCATAGGCCTAGGATTAAGACGAAGTGGGAGATCTAATTCCTTGACCCCTTCACCACCACTTAGAAATTAATTTCAGGTGGAAAAAAAAGATGTAATGATAGAAACTGCAACAGATCATCAGGTATGTTTTGAGAGATTACAGAATATAAAAGATAATCACCTGA
>NW_027735291.1:0-310 GCF_054177405.1 Leptonychotes weddellii | reverse complement strand
GCACATAGTTATAAATATAGCTAATACAACATAGTTCTTCAGGTTGAATAGGTTAATAATAACTATATTCATCTCCAGTTTACACAGAGATTAATAGGGTTATGACTCTTCGGCAACACTTGCCCTTATTTACTTATAATTATTAAATGTGTTTAGGAAAACAAAAATTTTTATAGCTTAAAGGAATATAATTTTAAAGTAAAGAAAAAAAAATAACTGAAGTAGTTGTGCATGATTCTTTGAGCATCAACCAAATGACACTTGAGAATATATAAAACCAGACTTAGTTATTTACCAAGTCATAGGCAAT
>NW_027735290.1:0-310 GCF_054177405.1 Leptonychotes weddellii | reverse complement strand
CGAGCTTTTTTGTTCTTTAAACTCCCAGTGCTCTCATGCACAAGGGCTTTTGCTCCAGCTCCTCCCTCAGCCTGGAACCTTCTTCCTCCTGATCATTGAAGATTACATCTACCTATCAGCCAGGTCTCAGCCCCAGTCCAGACTTCCTATCCTTGTGAGTGACATCAATCCCTTTGGCAGTCTAGTAAGATCTGTGGACGTCTTCTCAGAAAAATGTTTTTAAATATCTAAAATAAAATACATGAAGTTACAAAGAAAACCCATGTCAGCTAAGATGCAGCTATCAAAATAGTAAAGAAACAAACAGGTG
>NW_027735289.1:0-4846 GCF_054177405.1 Leptonychotes weddellii | reverse complement strand
GCTCAGCACTGCCTCCAGTGGCGGGAAGCTGCACTGCCTTGGCTTCCAGGGTCCTACCGCCACTGGAGGCAGTGCTGAGGGGCAGTGCGAGCCACGCTGGAAGTGCCATGCAGATTGCTGCCCCTGGATGCATGGTGAGCTGCAGTGCGAGAGTCGCTGGAAGCTGTGGCAGTGCAGCTTCCCGCCACTGGAGGCAGTGCTGAGCAGCAGTTGGAGAGATGCAGGAAGAAGTGGCAGTTCAGCTCGAGGCCGCTGGATGCAGTGGTTAGCTGCGGCGTGACAGTCGCTGGAAGAGGTCTAGTGCAGCTTCCTTCCACTGGATGCAGTGGTGTCCTGCAGTGAGAAACGGTGGAAGAGACGGCAGTGAAGCTTATCCAACTGGAGTTGTTTTAGGCCACTAAGTTTGTGGAAATTTGTTCAAGCTTTAGTAGAAAACTAATACAGTACTCAACCTCTAGTTTAGGGTTAGGGTTAGGGGTCAGCTTGGGTTAATTTATTTGCCTCTTAATAAAAGATGTCAATGCTTAAATAAGACATTTTTTTCTTAGACCATTTTACAGTGAGGAAAAGTAAGCATGTATCTCAAAAAGTTAGGGAGAAGAACCAAAGGTCCCAAAGCAACACCTAAGTCAAAACATCTCGACATTTTATGTTCTATCTTTAAAGTTAATACGAAATGTACTTGCTCTATTGTTCTTCTCACAGATGGATTTGCTCTCCCTTTCATTTTGATCTTGGCTCAAATGCCACCTTCTCAGAGGGGCTTCCTAGTGGGGCTCTCTGAATATGATGGCCCCCTTAGCCCACGCTGTTCTCTTTTTAGTCAGCATTCCTTCCTACTATTGGTCCATTTATTATATCTCATGCTGTTTGCAAGCTCCCAGGTAGAACTAGAGCTATACATTTGCACAAAGTAGATACTCAATAAATATTTATTAATTGAACCAGTTTTACTCTGTGATAGGTATGGCTTTCTTTTTAAATAAAAATATCAATGTTTTATCAGTGAATTTTTGACCTTTTCCAGAATGTATTTGGAGAATCCATTGCTCCATGAATATACATCCGTCAGTGCTGTGGCTTTGTTATGTCTCATTTTGTCCTACCCTGAGCTGCCAGGAGTGCTCATGACCCATGTATGAAGCTCAGCTTCAAACCTTAGGGGTGAGTTTTGTGAAGGCTCTAGGGGGCATTTGGGGGGCTCTTCCTGCTGGACACCACCATGTCATCTGGGGCCAGAAGTGAAGTGAGCATCCACCTCTTTTCCTCGCTTTTTCCATCTTCCTCTACCCTCTGTCAGCATGTGAGTCTCCCACCAACCATATCTTTGCAGACAAACTCTGAGATGGTCTATGGCTTGGGAGTCCATTGACATCATAAAGTCTCATTATAACCAGTGTAAGAGGCTTCTGTGACACTGACATGACCTTTGTTCCCAGAATATGCCACAGGAAGAGTCACATGAGAGCCTGGGAGTCCAGAAAAGTTAAATGGGTGATTGTGCCTCTAGGTAAAGCTACTCTGGGGGATCATACTGGAGGTGATCTCAGATCTCAGTCTGGCTCTGTCACCGATTTTAATACAATTTAGGTGAGTCACTTAATCTGAGCTTCAGGCTCATCATTTCTAAAATTAGGAAACGTTTTTAGATTAATTTATTCATTCAAGAACTATGTAATGAACTCCTATTAAGTGCTAGGCAGTCTCCAAGATTGATTCTATCTCAGAAATTCTGACTCCCACCCTCCCCGCTCACACTGACTTCCCCCATTTGACACAATGACTGTTCCACGGAAATTCCATAGGGCAACATTGGACTAGCAAGTGTCTTCTGGGTGTGCCCTCACGCCATTTGATGTGGCTGAGGGGCCCTGAGCAATTCCGAACCAATACCCAAGGTTTTGGCTAATTTGCCTTGTGCTGTCTTACTTGCACAAGAACAGCAGTGCAACAGCTGCAGGATGAGCCGGCTTAGCGAGGACCTTGCCCAGGACACTAGCCCCATGACACTGTGAGGGTGTTCCCAGTCCCCAGTTAAGTCATGCAGTGCAACAAGTGATTATACATCAGGGTGGATGATGCAAAGTACAGTGCACCGAGAACATGACAAAAACATTTAAATGACAGAATAGTATGTAGGTAAACATACTATATACTATGTAAGTGAAGGGAAAAGTAAACAACGGGGTCAGAAAGAGGAATGGGAGTTTCGAGAAGCAGGCTGGAGTAGTCAGGGGGTGGGGGGTGTCTCATGGAGGAAGTGACCAGGAGACCTGTCACTGGTTACAACAGTGCAGCATCAGGGTTTGAGCTCTGCCTGACCCACGACCCTCAGGGGCATTGGGGGCATTCTAGCTCCAGAGGATCTACAGGCTGCAAATCAGCCTGAGCCTAGCCTCCGTGGTATGTCTTCTTTGCTCCCGGGTGTGGCTCTTTCTCTGCCTCTTGAGGCTGTTGATTCTCATTTTGTTTTCCTCTGAACTGCACTATTTTGTGCGGGTTCAGTACTGTTAGTTGACACAAATTCTTTGTGAAAATAAGTGGACTATAAATCATACTTGTTTCCTAATTAGATCTGAACATATTCAATAGTAACAGCCTTTTCCCAGGCCCCTGGGTCTTCATCTGCTCGCCAACGCTGAGATTTTTTAAAACATTATATTTTTAACAGTTTCAAAGAATTAGTTTGGTTTTTTAAAAATTCAACAAAGTCACACTTTTAATAATCTATAGAATGATCTGTAAACATTGAATGAGCAAGGTTTTACAGGATGAAGGAAGAATTGGCTTTGTGGTCGGGTTTGCCCTAATGTTTACTCACTGTTGCCCCCGTGTGGCCACTCTTCAGATAGCACGTGGCAGAATGTGTTCCAACCTGTCAAATTCAAGGGAGAACAAGATAGAATAACGGTGGTCCTTGGATCCCCTAGCTCCTAATAATCATCAAATAATTTATGAGCCATATTCTAAATCAGAGTATATCTTAACTTGATATTAGGGTTAGGATCAGGGTCAAGTTGAATACAGTAATTATGTACAGCTTTTTGTATGTCAATCATACCTCTATAAAGTGTATTAAAAAAAAAACGGGAGAGAATATAGTCACTCAAAGCACTGAGTACCTTTACTGTCACAGTGAATATGTAACTAAACATAATTATTGTTTAACCTTAGCTGAGGACCGGGAGCTGGTCCTACAGGTACTTGGCAGGTAACATCTGTGGCCAGCTGCCCATCTCCCCGCTGCACCCACACCCAGCTCAGCACATCCTCCGCTCTGTTCAAGGGCAGCCCAGAGAGAGAGATCAGGCCCAGGTGTGGCTCCCTCCTGTCAGGCATGGCTTCCTTCCAACAGGTAGAGAAGGTGGCCAGCTCACAGACACATGACATCTTCTTTTGGTTACTTGCTATCTGCCTCCCCTTTTTGTCACCCTGGTCCTTAACATTTAGCTCCTGTGAGAACCTGGGTTTGCAGGTTTCTGTTGACATTTCAAAGTGTGCAGATCTGTGTTGCCCTTGTTCCCTGTCCTTGGGTCAGAGATAAAGGCACGAACAGTCATCAGACTGTGAAAGTAACAAAATTAAACGTCAAGAGTGCTCTGTGCCCAAACCTCAGACTTGAAAGAAATGGCAAACTACATACCTAATGTCATACACAACCAGCTTTAAGGACTCATAAAAGCATGTAAAATGATATTGTACTGAAAGAAATCTCATTACTAAATTTTTGCCTTGCAGAAGAGAGTTCAGGCACACCCAGCACCCCACCCCCTTTCATTTCCTGTCTGGCCGATGCCCAGTCACACTGACACATGTAGCCACACAAGGACACAACTGTGATCATCCTCCTGGAGCATTAGAGGTCCCCCTGCCCCTTCTCTGGCCAACCCTGCGCACCCCCAGTCCTCCTGAGTGTCCTCTGTAGTGACACAGCTGTGATCATCCTCCTGGAGCATTCCCTGTCCCCCTGCCCCTGCTCTGGCCAACCCTGCACACCCCCAGTCCTCCTGAGCCTCTGCATTTCCCTGGTTTCTGTGTGGGCCACAGGAGGAACCAGCCCTGTCCTGTCTGGGGTCAGGCTGTGGTGTCCCAGCAGGAACAGGGGTCTCGGCCCTGAGATTGTGCTCATAATTCCTAAAGCGGCCTCTCTGATTACATCTGATCTGTAATCCATCAGGGATTTCAATATCGAATAAGGGAAGTTTTATGACAAACACAGACGAAAACAAGTCCCCTTTGAAAATAGGTGGGCAGACACAAAGGCACCTATTGCGTGATTCCACTTACAGAAACATCCAGAACAGGGAAAGGAACAGGGAGAGAAAGCAGCTTAGGAGTTTTGATGGTCTGGGCTGGGGGAGAAATGGGCAGGGGGAGCTTCTGGTTCGGGGACTCCTTTGGGGTATGAGATATTCCGCAGCAATGTTCTGGGGTGTGGTGGCACAGTGTTGGGAATGTACTTAATGCTCATGACGTGTTCAATTGAAAACAAGTAATTTTATTTAAAACAAATAATAAACAGTATACAGAACATGAAAAGATAAAATAACAGTTAATATGAACCAGAGAGAAAGAACATAGGGGGAGGGGATGAAACAATCTGGCGGGGCGTGGGGGTCCGGCGATGGAACTAAGAGTAATTGTACAAGGAGCTCTCCCCGCAGGGCTGTGGGCTCTGGATGTGGCTCTGGGAGCCCTGCAGGAGCAGGAGCAGGAGTAGGGGCAGGGGTTAGGATAGGGGCAGGGCCAGGGGCAGGGACAGGTGTAAGAGCAGGGCCAGGGGCAGGGCCAGGGGCAGGGCCAGGGGCAGGGCCAGGTGTAAGAGCAGGGCCAGGTGTAAGAGCAG
>NW_027735288.1:0-310 GCF_054177405.1 Leptonychotes weddellii | reverse complement strand
TGACTGTCTCCCATTGGCTGGGCTGTGACTTTCTCATTGGCTAGGCTGTGAATGTCTCTCATTGGCCAGACTGTGGCAGTCTCTCATTGGCTGGGCTGTTGCTGGGGGAGGAGGAAACCTTCCTTCTTCCTGCTGGGATGGTAGAGTGGCAGCTAAGGTAATATCCAGGTGCAAGGTGCCTCTCTTCCTGTTGGGTCTGTGGTTGACCGGGAGTGGTAGGGCCGGAGCCCCCCCTGCCTGCCTCCAGACTCCGTTCTAAAGGACAAAAAAATATATCTGGAAAGTGGAGAGAAACCCTGCATCACTGTCA
>NW_027735287.1:0-310 GCF_054177405.1 Leptonychotes weddellii | reverse complement strand
TTAGGTTAGGGAAGTTTCCTTCTCTTCCTAGTATGCTTACACTTTTTATTTTAAAATCATAAATGGATGTGGAATTTGATAACTTTTTTCTGCTTTTACTGAGGTGATTATTTGTTGTTGTTGTTTAACCTGTTAAGAGGGTGAGTTATATCGATTTTCAAATACTGAATTATCCTTGCATTTCTAGGAGAAACCCCACAAACCCCACTTGGTTTTGATCATACTTCCTATATATTACTGGATTTGATATGCTAATATTTTGTTAAAGATTTTTATGAGTATGTTCATTAGGGGTATTGATTTATAGCTT
>NW_027735286.1:0-310 GCF_054177405.1 Leptonychotes weddellii | reverse complement strand
TTCCTTCAAATTGGGTTTTGAAGTCCCTGTACTCAAATAAATCAGAACAGGGTCGGGGGCACCTGGCTGGCTCAGTCACTGGAGCATGCGACTCTTGATCTCAGGGTTGTAAGTTCGAGCCCCATGTGGGGTGTAAAGATTACTTAAATAAACTTTAAAAAATAAATAAATAAATCAGAACTCGGAGAGGAAGGGTGTACCTAAACCTAGAAAACAAGCCAATCAGTGGACCTCTAGTTCCACTAACAGCTTTCCTGACTCCATAAAGTTATGTTGGTCTTAAGATGCCTAGTAAAAGTATCTCCAGCAG
>NW_027735285.1:0-310 GCF_054177405.1 Leptonychotes weddellii | reverse complement strand
TCAGCCCTCAAAGGAGGAAATCACTGAGAAAAGAAAGCATTTTACCCTTTTTAACTATATGCCACAGTTCTATATATATTATATAAACATATACTATACACAGGGTGGGGGGGATTTGGAAAAATGTCAAAAAAACCTCCTTGAGGAGGGATAATAATAAAAAAAAGTTTATTTACAGAAAGGGGAAAATATTTGCAAAGCATATATCTGATCTGGGATTAGTAGCCAGAAAACATAAAGAACTTATACAACTGAACACTAAAAATACAAATAAGCCCATTGAAAAATGGGCAGAAGACATGCATAGACT
>NW_027735284.1:0-310 GCF_054177405.1 Leptonychotes weddellii | reverse complement strand
GGGTCCTGCCCCCATGCCTTAATAAAATCACCTTTTTGCACCAAAGATATCTCAAGAGTTCTTTCTTAGTGGTCGGATCCGGACCTCACCTACATTCAAAAACTACATCAGTTGAACCAGGGGAGTGGATGGCTTACATATTAGTGATTCTAGGGCCACCCCCCTTGGTTTTAGGAATAGAGAAAACAAAAAAGTGGGGGAGAAAATGAGCTCCCTAAATTGCATAGCTACAAATATGCCCAAGAGGGAGTTCTGGCTGACTGTGGGGGAGTAACGGCTTCAAGAGCCTTGGGCAACAGGGTCACTGCTT
>NW_027735283.1:0-310 GCF_054177405.1 Leptonychotes weddellii | reverse complement strand
GCACCCAACAAGGAATATGGGATGGGGGTCACTCATGTTCTAAAATATGTGCTCTGGGATGTTTGAATCTTCCACAGGATGAACATATCCCCATGTTTTTTTTTTTTAAGATTTTTTTTTTTTTTTTATTTGAGAGAGAGAGAATGAGAGACAGAGAGCACGAGAGGGAAGAGGGCAGAGGGAGAAGCAGACCCCCTGCCGAGCAGGGAACCCGATGTGGGACTCGATCCCGGGACTCCAGGATCATGACCTGAGCCGAAGGCAGTCGCTTAACCAACTGAGCCACCCAGGCGCCCCTCCCCATGTTAAT
>NW_027735282.1:0-310 GCF_054177405.1 Leptonychotes weddellii | reverse complement strand
ATGTTAACATATTAGACCTTAAAAATAATTATTTAGAAAATCACTGCATAGCCATCAACCTCTGATACCCTCTTACCACAATGATGGCAATAAATTTCAATTACTTTTTATAGAAATATATGAGGTAAAGATGCAGTCTATTTTGAAGTAATTTATGCATTTTCAATAAAGTTCCTTTTTATTATTTCTGAATAAGGAGTGCAAAAATTTGAACAAACTGTGAAAATTAGCATATACACCTTCCAAGGATCAAAAAGAACTTGGGGCCTAGAGCAGAAAACCTAGGAGAAATTTCATATACTTCCCCATT
>NW_027735281.1:0-310 GCF_054177405.1 Leptonychotes weddellii | reverse complement strand
TTAATTTATTTGGGGGCGCCTGGGTGGCTCAGTTGGTTAAGCGACTGCCTTCGGCTCAGGTCATGATCCTGGAGTCCCTGGATCGAGTCCCGCATCGGGCTCCCTGCTCGTCAGGGAGTCTGCTTCTCCCTCTGACCCTCCTCCCTCTCATGCTCTCTGTCTCTCGTTGTCTCTCTCTCAAATAAATAAATAAAATCTTTAAAAAAAAAAAAAAATTAATTTATTTGGGATTAGACCACCAAGTCAAAAGAGAGTTCTCAGCGTGTTTTTAGGCCAGAGAGTTATACATTTAATGGTATTGTGATTTATA
>NW_027735280.1:0-310 GCF_054177405.1 Leptonychotes weddellii | reverse complement strand
TTTGATTTCCAGTGTCGGTTTACAGTAAAAAGAGATTGGTTATGAAGCTCCCACGGCAGCAGAATAAGCCTCAAGGGCCCTTAGAGCAATCCTGGGCATCGTCTTCCTCCCTCAGTTCTACTTAGTGAAGACTGACTTGATGGCCACTTTAGGCTTTGATCCCAGGACCTTAACCACACATTACCCCAGGGACTGGACCCGGTCTTTTTTTTTTTTTGAAGATTTATTTATTTATTTTGGAGGGGAGGGAGATGGAGAGAGAGTTTCAAGCAGACTCTGTGCTGAGCACGGAGCGTGACCAGGGTCAGTC
>NW_027735279.1:0-310 GCF_054177405.1 Leptonychotes weddellii | reverse complement strand
TGGCTGTGTTTTCCGTTGTGGGAAGTCGGTGAGATTCGCACACTCGCAGAGCCGACGGGAGTGTGACTTGTGTCCTGCACTGCGTGTGGCTTCCAGCACGCTCTCCGGGCTGGCCCAGCCCGACTGTAGCCGCCTGCCTGCTTTCCCCACGACCACGAGGATCGTGCACCCAGGCGTGGGAGGGGCGTGAGTGCGTGTGCGAGCCTGTGTGTGCACACGTGTGCGTGTGGGCACCATAATGCTACGCCCCTGAGTGTCACTTGGAAATGTCCCAGCCTCTGGCCGCTCCTCCTCACCCCTCTGCAGCAGG
>NW_027735278.1:0-4846 GCF_054177405.1 Leptonychotes weddellii | reverse complement strand
GTCCTGGCTGGATCGTGGGTGCATCCTCAGTGGATCATGGACACCGTGCATCCTCAGTGGATCGTGGGCGCTGTGTGTCCTGGCTGGATCGTGGGTGCATCCTCAGTGGATCGTGGGCACCGTGCATCCTGAGTGGATCGTGGGCACCGTGCGTCCTCAGTGGATCGTGGGCGCCGTGCATCCTCAGTGGATCGTGGGTGCATCCTCAGTGGATCGTGGGCACCATGTGTCCTCAGTGGATCGTGGGCACCGTGCATCCTCAGTGGATCGTGGGCGCCGTGCGTTCTCAGTGGATCGTGGGTGCCGTGCGTCCTGGCTGGATCGTGGGTGCATCCTGGCTGCGTCCTGGGCACTGGCAGGGGCATCTGTGCTCCGGGGCCCCCTGGCTTGAGCCTTGTCCTACACCCGAGGCAGCAGCTGGGCCGCACCACTTGCTTTCCTTCTCGCATGGAAGAGTTCCACTTCCCAAGCTGACTTTCAAAGACACGGGTTTATGTTTCTAAGGTTCAGGAGAAACTTGTCTAAGATGCTCCAGGGGATAAGTCGCTCCTTTCTACTTGTTTTTGTGCGTTATCCTTGCTGTTTCCAGAGGCTGAGTGTTTGAGCACTGGGGCTGGTGGGTGGATGGAGAAGCTGAAGGGGGCCAATGCTGGTCTCCCCCACCTTGGGATGCCGTATTGCAGGCTCCCTTCCACCCGCCCTGGTCTCCCCACCCCTGGGTGGCTCCTCAGGAGGTTCCTGCAGGAGATGCTGAAGGGGCCAGAATGATGCCCACTGGGTATGTGGAGGTCACTGTGGCCGAGGGGAGGGAGCCCCAGAGAGCTCCCAGCTCCAGGCAGGGGATGCTCAGGGCTCAGCCTGACCTCTGTGCCAGCTTCACGCCCTCCCCAGGGCTCCCGGCTCTTCGTGGAAGTTTCTGTGCTGAGGCCAGCAAGCTCACTCTTAACTCTGGCGGGCTCACCCCCCGCCCCAGGGGGCTTTCAGACTGAGCCTGCATGTGCTATGGGGGACTCGCTGGGTGGGTGGCAGAGGGCCAGAGAGAGGGCCTCTTCCTGTCTCTCAGCCTCCTGGGCTCACCTCCTGGCAGGGCTGCGACCAAACCACTGGGCACCAACCTGGGAGGACGACGGGACCACTGGGAGGCCGCCCACGGCCTGAGGGATGTCTTTGTCTCCGGCTTCGAGCACACCCTGCACACCCACCTCCCTTTCCTGGCCGGGAAGCCCAGAGGGACAAAGGCTCTCCGTGAGGGAAGAGATGTGCTGAGCCAGGTCACAGCCCTGTGACCACACGCACCCTCCAAGAATGCCCCAGCCACTCCCGCTCTGTGCCCTGGACCTCAGCCCCTCCCTCCTGGGCCCCAAGGGTCCTGGGGCCGTGCTGCCCCCCAGCAGCCACCCTCAGGAATTAGAGTCACTGAGGCCCTTCGTCATCCGTGCCAGGCACACAGCCCCGAGACCCCCCGATGGCCCTCGGGCTGCTGCCCTCCCAGGCCCTCTGGGGTCATGCGCTGAGCTAGCTACGGAGAGCTCTGGCCTTGGGTCCTGCGGGGGCCCTGGCTGTGGCGTGCTTCAGGCCCAGCCCTGCAGGCTTGCCCTGGACTCTAAGCCGGGGCCCTCGGTGGCTGGTCCTGCCTCACCTGGACGCTGGCCCTATGCTTCCAAGGACCTAGGGAGGCTCGGGGCAGGAGGGCCCCGGGCAGGGAAAGCCTGTAGGAACAGTGAGGCTGTCTTCGGGCTTTGGGAGGCAGAGCCCCAGTGTGGCCTGCGCCTGGGAGCAGGGAAGTGCCAAGTAAGGGGTTAACAGTTGTTTCTTCTGGTGAGAGAAGCAGAAGGAAGAAAAGTCCACTCTCCTCCCCCTCCTACTTTTCTTCCTTTCTTCTCCCTGTGAATTCCGGGAATTCCTTCTCAATCTCCTTTCCTGCTGGGTGTGATCGAGGGGCGGGCACTTCTACTGAGTCCTTGCCCTGCAGCCTCCAGGCTTGGAACTCACTGCCTGACCCAGCCATCCGAGGTCCAGGGTGGGGCCTGCTGAGACCCACCCCGGGTGTCTGGGCTGGTCCCCACACCCTGTGGCCACAGGCACTCAGGGCAAGGCCGGGACCCCTGGTTGGAGGCTGGAGCCTGGACTCTGCCTATCTGCAACCAGACTGAAAGACCCAGCTGGGGACCCCGGGGTGGAGCCAGGGACATCACCTTGAGATCCACCCACCCCTGCTGGCCACAGTCTCCAGGCCTGGCCCTTCCTCTGTGCCCAGTGGGATCCCCTACGCTCATCCCTACCCCCACAAAAGATGTCTGCTGCATTGGGGGCAGGCAGGAGCCCTCCAGGTGTCCTGCTCAGTCAGCACCCACTCTGCCTGCCAACCCCCCCCCCGGCCCTGGCCTCTTCCAGCCCCAGACAGGTGCCATCCGACTGGCTGTGTCCTTCCAGAGCTGGCCCCCATCTGGTCCAGGGGGCCCTGGATGCAGTTCCAGCTGCCATTCCAGAGCTGCCACTGCCTCTGGGGGATGCAGGCCAAGTCCCTAACCTTGCAGGGGCTCTCGCAGTAGACGGGACCCAGAGGTGGGCTGCACTCCAAGTGCGGGTTCTGTGGGCCAGCTGCCAGGAGGTGACAGAGACTCTACTGGGGGCCGCAGAGGCTGAAGCCTGGCATGTCTCTGGCCAGCTCCGGAGGGTTTAAGAAAAGGGGCGCAGACCACAAGAGTGCAGACGTGGGCTGGGTGCCAGTCTAGGCCTGCAGGCTCTACCACCCCCCACCCGGCCCCCAGAGGGAAGGGCATCTCCTGCCGGCTGTTGAACCAGGGCCTGTGCAGGCCCTGACCCCAAGACACACAATGCTGTGACATGGACCAGGCACCTTGCAGGGCTTTGGTGAGACTCTGCATCCTATTGCCTCACAGGTGAGAAAACCAGCCTGGGCAACGCCCCTCCCCTCCCCGTGGAGATGATGCTCCTCATGGGAGGTAATCCTCCCCATGGAGATGATGCTCCTCCCTGTGAGATAGTCCTCCTTGTAGGGATGATGCTCCTCCCTGTGAGATAGTCCTCCTTGTAGGGATGATGCTCCTTCCTGTGAGATAGTCCTCCCCGTGGGGATGATGCTCCTCGCTGTGAGATAGTCCTCCTTGTAGGGATGATGCTCCTTCCTGTGAGATAGTCTTCCTTATAGGGATGATGCTCCTCCCTGTGATAGTCCTCCCCGTGGGGATGATGCTCCTCGTGGGAGGTAGTCCTCCCCATTGGGGTGAAGCTCCTCCCTGTGAGGTAGTCCTCCCCATGGGGATGATGCTCCTCCCTGTGAGTTAGATCTCCCTATGGGGATGCTCCTTCCTGTTGGATAGTCCTTCCTATGAGATAGTCCTCCTCATGGGGATGCTCCTCCCCGTCAGACAGTCCTCCCTGCAGGGATGCTCCTCCCTGTGAGATAGTCCTCCCCCTGAGGAGGCTCCTCCCTGTGAGATAGTCCTCCCCCTGGGGATGCTCCTCCCTGGGGGGTTGGCCCTGGGGAAGAGGAACCCTGGTGTGATGGATGCTGGCCTCAGAACCACAGCTGAGGGATACATCTTCCTTGTCCCCGCAGGGATGAGGTCTGCAAAGGCCCTACTCCATGTCAGCCCCCTGCCGCTGCAGCCAATACAAGGGCCATGCTCCCTGTGACAAGTGCTCAGCCTGCTCCAGTGTCCACGGTGGCTGCAGGCCTGGCGGGCTGTCCCAGCGTGTCCCTCTTCTGCAGCCCACCCGTGGCATGGCATGTCCTGAGGGGCGAAGGGAAAGCCCATCAGGCGGCCCCTACAGAGTCTGCCCTGCGCAGCACCGCAGCCCAAGCAGAGGGGCCTCTGGGTTTCAGGGGTCCCCATACAGACCTGGGCCCAGACGCAGCACCCGGGTGCTCTCAGCCCGGCAGACGCTGAGATGTGTGTTATTTCACCTGCGGGGTCCCAGCGTTCCTGAGCAGGGCTGGGGAAAGTCGTAAAAATGGTGCGGTAACCTATATATTATTTTTATGCCAGCGCTTAACACGGCGCCTTTGACACACATGAGGGAGCCCTGTCATAAATCAGGCCCTGGGGTTCACCGTGCGCACACGCAGGAGGCCGCCTGCGCCTCACACGTGCACTCTGGCCCCAGCGGCTGCCTCCGGGGAGCCGGGCCTCGGGGCTAGTGTTTGAGACCCTCCAGCCTGGGTCTGGGGTCCAGCTGCTGGCTGGCCCCCCTGCCTCCCACAAAGTTTCCTTGAGTGCAGGCGCAGGGAGGGGGCCAGCCCGTGACAGCTTTCTCCAGCTCCAGGCCAGAAATGGAGGGAACGCCCACACTGCATTTGGCAGCCACGCCCGCCTGCCGGTGAGAGTGTGTTCTCCTGGAATGTGTGTGTGCATGTGACTGTGTGCTCTCTGGGTGTGTGTGCATGTGTGTGTGTGCGCATTCTCCTGGGTGTGTGTGCATGTGTGCACAGTCAGCCCTGGGCACCCCTCCCACCCCTGATCCCTCACCTGCAGGTCAGCCCTGGGCAGCCCTCCCGCCCGGACCCCTCACCTGCAGGTCAGCCAGCCCCGGGCACCCCTCCCACCCCTGACCCCTCACCTGCAGGTCAGTCAGCCCTGGGCAGCCCTCCTACCCCTGACCCCTCACCTGCAGGTCAGTCAGCCCTGGGCATCCCTCCCGCCCCTGACCCCTCACCTGCAGGTCAGCCCTGGGCAGCCCTCCCGCCCAGACCCCTCACCTGCAGGTCAGCCCTGGGCACCCCTGCTACCCCTGACCCCTCACCTGCAGGTCAGTCAGCCCGGGGCACCCCTCCTACCCAGACCCCTCACCTGCAGGTCAGTCAGCCCTGGGCAGCCCTCCT
>NW_027735277.1:0-310 GCF_054177405.1 Leptonychotes weddellii | reverse complement strand
GTATGTACCTATTTGTTTGCTCAGTCTCACCTTTTTTCCATATTATACTTCCCCCCAAATTCATTTCAAATTCAGATATGACAATTTCCAAATTGTGTATCCATTTCCTTGGAACTAACACTCTGGATCGTGCATTTATACCCAGCAAAAGAAGAGAATGTTGGAGAACAAGAAATACCAGCAGAAAACACACAAGGCTCCTGTCACAGTTCTGCTGTGCACACATAGCTTTTCCATAGTGGGAAATGTTCATTATGGAAAAGACTAGGAGAAATGTACGTGTATAAAATCTGTACATCATAATGTCAGT
>NW_027735276.1:0-310 GCF_054177405.1 Leptonychotes weddellii | reverse complement strand
GTCCATTAAGTGTCACACTCTTGATTTTGGCTCAGGTCATGATCTCAGGGTCGTGAGATCAAGCCCCACATAGGGCTCCACACTCAGCGTGGAGTCTGTTTGAGATTCTCGTTCACCCTCTCCCTTTGCCCCTCCACCCATGTGTGCACGCACACGTGCGCTCTCTCTCAAAAATAAATAAATAAAATCATTTAAAAAAATTTTTTATTGTTATGTTAATCCCCACACATTACATCATTAGTTTTAGATGTAGTGTTCCATGATTCATTATTTGTGCATAACACCCAGTGTTCCATGCAGAACGTGCCCT
>NW_027735275.1:0-310 GCF_054177405.1 Leptonychotes weddellii | reverse complement strand
TATTTCTTTTTTAAATTCCTTGGGAAATTCTATTTTTTTTAAACAAAGAGAATTTTATTTTCTTTTAAAGATTTTATTTACTTATTTGAGATAGAGAGCACGAGAGGGGGTAGGGTCAGAGGGAGAAGCAGACTCCCCACTGAACAGGGAGCCCGATGCAGGGCTCGATCCCGGGACCCTGGGATCATCACCTGGGCCAAAGGCAGATGCTTAACTGACTGAGCCACCCAGGGGGCCTCCCTAGGAAATTCGAATGTGCAACCAGGGTTGAGAACCCCTGACCTGCAGGAGGAAGTCCAAAGTCCCCATG
>NW_027735274.1:0-310 GCF_054177405.1 Leptonychotes weddellii | reverse complement strand
TTGTGTTCCCTCTCTCGCTGTATCTCTCTGTCAAATAAATAAAATCTATAAAAAAAATAAAAATAAAATAAAATAAAATGTTATAAACCAGGGTGCCTGGGTGGCTCAGTCAACCATTGGCCTTCAGTTCAGGTCATGATCCTGGGGTCCTGGGATGGAGTCCTGTGTCAGGTACCCTGCTCAGCGGGGAGTCTTCTCCTGCTGTCCCTCCTCTTTGCTTGTGCTTTTTCTCTCTCTCTCTGCCAAATAAATAAATAAAATCTTTAAAAATAATAAAATAAAATGTTATAAACCACATGGAGCCTACCTA
>NW_027735273.1:0-310 GCF_054177405.1 Leptonychotes weddellii | reverse complement strand
AAAGTATCATGTCATCTGCGAAGAGAGAGAGTTGGACTTCTTCTTTGCCAATTTGAATACCTTTTATTTCTTTTTGTCTGATTGCTGTTACTAGGACTTCTAGTACTACACGGAACAATAGTGGTGAGAGTGGGCATCTTTTTCGTGTTCCTGATCTTAAGGGAAAGGCTCTCAGCTTTTCCCCACTGAGCATAATATTCGCTGTCAGATTTTCATAGATAGATTTTATGAACTTGAGGAATGTTCCTTCTATCCCTATACTCTGAAGAGTTTTAATCAGGAAAGGATCCTGTATTTTGTCAAATGCTTT
>NW_027735272.1:0-310 GCF_054177405.1 Leptonychotes weddellii | reverse complement strand
TTGCTGCTTTGAGAACCCAGAATGTTTGCCTGAGATGTGTAGTCCAGGCTGGGGTTGTCTTATCTCTTACCATCAGCTGCAAAATTCCATCCATTAATTGTCCATTAAAATGCTCAGTTTCCCCTGGGGCTTGAGTGAGGCATGAAGCATGAAGAATCCACTATATGTCCCATGATTAGGTCCACTGATTTGTAGCTTGGGCTGCAAACCCAGGGCCGTTATCAGAGGCAAAGTGCTCAGGAAATCCAAACAGGAAACAAATGTGGCATTGTAGGGTCTGGATAGTGGGGCAAGCTTGAGTCAGTGGAAT
>NW_027735271.1:0-310 GCF_054177405.1 Leptonychotes weddellii | reverse complement strand
TACAAACATACAACAGAGAATCTAGATACAGCACTGTCCAAGAGAACCGTCTAAGGTGATGGAAATGGTCTATCATGTGTGCTGTCCCTGTGAAAGCAACCAGCCACGTGGCTATGAGCACTGAAACGTGGCTGGTATGACTGAAGACTGGTTTTTTAAAATTACATTTATTTTTAATTTTTATTTTTTTAGAGAGAGTGTGCACATGTGCGGTGGGGGGAGGGGCAGAGGGAGCGAGAGAATCCCAAGCAGGCTCCACATCTAGCGTGGGGCCCAATGCAGGACTCAATCTCATAACCCTGAGATCATG
>NW_027735270.1:0-310 GCF_054177405.1 Leptonychotes weddellii | reverse complement strand
GACCCCCTTACACTTCCTGGTGAACTAGCATCATCCACTTTCAGTCATGCTCCATCCACCCTGTGCTTTCAACTGGTGACGTTTTGTCCTACAGAGTATGTGTGGCAAGACTGGAAGGCACTTTTGGTTGGAACAACTAGGGGATGCTTCTGGCATCTAGTTAGTAACAGCAGGGACACTGTTAAACATCTCACAAGGCCAGAATGCCCTCCTACAGCAAAGACGTGGCTGGCCAATGGTCAATAGTACTGAGGTTAAGAAACCTTGTTCTAGGGGCGCCTGGGTGGCTCAGTCGTTAAGCGTCTGCCTT
>NW_027735269.1:0-310 GCF_054177405.1 Leptonychotes weddellii | reverse complement strand
GAGAGGAGCCAACTGGGGAGCGTCTTCGTGCCCACAGATGGCCAGGCTCAAGCTGAGGCTCTGGGGTTCCTGGTCCCTCCAGTCTGCTCATGTCCCCTGTCTCCACTCATGGTACCTATGTCCACACTTACTGAGGACCTACTATGTGCCAGACTTCCTCCTAGGAGAACGCAGTGCTTGTCTGCTATCCTATAGCTTAGGTCCTTCCCGATGAAGCTCTTTGGGCATAATAAATGTTTACTGGCTAGTAGAAGGATGAATGGAGAATTGGTGTCTCATTCAGAGTGTGGCTTGAGCATGGATAGGGGGG
>NW_027735268.1:0-310 GCF_054177405.1 Leptonychotes weddellii | reverse complement strand
TCTCAGGATGAAAATCAGGAAAACACGGGACTAGGCCCTTTGCAAAAGGTAAAGTCCAAATGCCAATGACCTCATGAGAAGTACCCAGCCTCAGGAGCAATCCAACTAATGGAGAAATGGACACACTCTCACACCGCTGGTTGAAGACCTACCTATTCCATCACACAGCAGCCCCACTTGGAGACACGTGCCTAGGGACGCCCCATTAGCATACTGAGGGACGTCCTCAGAGCAGCTGCAAACTGGAAGCCACCGCATGGCCGTCAGTGGTGGGATGCATCGACAAATGATGGTCCAGTCCACCAGGGGA
>NW_027735267.1:0-4847 GCF_054177405.1 Leptonychotes weddellii | reverse complement strand
CCTGAAGGCCTCAGCACTGACTAGATCCTTGATTCCAAAATCAACTGATCCCTGAGACCCTAGTGAGTGGCCTATTGTCCCTGTAGCACTTACAAAACATGGGGACATGTGGTATTCAGCTGAGCCACTCAGGGATTCTGTGAGGCTGACAACCAGGATCATCAACCCATTTCACCGGTAGGGAAACTGAGGCTCAAAATGGTTAACCTCCCAGAGTGAGCTGGAGCATGCCTGCATGTCCCGACTCCCAGCCTGGGGCCTCCGATCTGATGGAGGGGGAGACTGAGGCCAGCAGAGGATGGGGAGAGCTGCTCTCTGCCAGGGTCCAGACATGCTCACAGGGGGAGACCTCCCTCTATTATCCTGCGGCCCCAACTCCCTTTCAGGGGTGCAGAAAGGAGGCCCAAGAGTGGACATCAGGCGGAGCCAGGACTGCAGACCCCTGAGAGGAGAGAGGGCCAGCCTCCCACAGCTCCCATTTGCGGTGGGAGCCCAGACCCCAGGGACCCCACCCCCACACAACCCTTCTCCGCCCTTGACCTTGGGTGATTTGCATCCCCTCTGTGGGCCTCAGTTTCCTCGTCTGTACAAGGGGGAGCTAACTCGTCTGTCCCCCACAGGGTGGGTGTAGGGATTCAAGCCTGTGACGTGCCTGACCCATGGTGACCCTCAGCAACCACCAGCTATTGCTGTCATCTCCTGGGCTCTTGCCCAGGGGACACCTCTGACATGCTCTGTGACCCTGGGCAAGTTGCTTCCCCTTTCTGCACCCCAGCCTTCCTTTCTGCTCAAGGAGAGCTGGGTGAGAGGTTCCAAGGGCCAGCCTGCCAGGAAACCATAAGATTCCTAAATGAAGGCATTAGGCAAGGAGGCCCTGGGCCTACAGGGGCCTTGAAGCCTGAAGGAGAAGGGGACTAGGCTGAGTTGCCTTCCCCAACCCTGGTGGCCTTGCTTTCCACCCCTGGGAACCCCCAGGCTAAAGTTAATTCTAACTTTGACCTAAACCAGAACTCAAGGTGATAAATGGGGAGAAGTAAGGGGAAGAGAAACTGAGCCCATGGTCAGCAGGGCGTGGAACAGGTGACAAACACAGCCAGGTGTGGCCCGGGAAGAGGACACAGCAGACTCAGGGCTATAGCTGGATGTTCGTGTAGCTCACAGGAAGGAGTAGAAGAGCCCTCCCCCTACAGCCAGCCCCCTCCCCCACCCCACCTGGGCCTGGTGCTACCCCCTGGCTGCCTCCCTGAGCGCCACTCTGAATCCCGGAATCCTGGAGGCCCAGACCTCAGGGACTCTCACCTTCTCCTTCCAGGACCCTCACTGACAGAGGAAAAGCTACTGCCCACATGGGGTGCAGCCCCTTCCTGGGTCTACAGACTCTTTATCTCATCCTTGGCTCAGTACTTGGGAACTGCAAGGCTCCCAGTAGACAGTATGAATGAGGGAAGGAAGGAAGAGATGGGTGAGCAGATAGATGTGTGTGGGGGTGAATGATTGATGGATGTGTGGGTGGATGGATGGATGGATAGGTGGGTGGGTGGGTGTGTGAACAGATGGAGAGATAAGTGGATGCTTGATGGATATGTGGGTGGATGGGTGGATGGGTGGATGGAGGAGGGATAGATGGATGATTAATGGATAGGTAGATTAATAGGTAGAGTGGGTGGATTGGTGGGTTCATGGATAGGTTAGTAATTTGATGTGTAAATGGATGGACAGATAGTTGGGTGGAAGGGCAGATCCATCCTGGCAGTTCTGTGCAAGGTGACTGAACCCGACACTTGGGTTCTGATGCTGATGCTGATGCTGATGCTAACTTGAGTGTGACCTTGGGGCTGTCATTACCTTAATGTCTCTAAGCCTTGTCCACTCACGGGCAACAAAGTTGTGGGTTAGTACCTGCCCTGCCCACCTCACCAGCTCAGCTGCTGGGTAGTCAGCTGAAAGGATAGACAGGCATGAAGGTGCTCTAGGAACTGTAGAGGGCTTCCCAGGTATGCTCTTGGTGTGGAAGGACCTTGCAGGTCATTGAGCCGACTCCTCCCTCCCCGCCTCGAGTTGGATCACAGCTTGTGGGAAGAGCCTGAGCTTGGAGCCAAGACAGACCTGCGTGCTAGCCCTGACTACATCACTTTCCAAGTGTGCGACCTTGGGCAGGTGACTGAGACGATATACTAGTACCAAACAAAATAGACTTTGGGACAAAAATTATTACAAGAGACAAAGAAAAAATATTATATTTTGATAAAAGGATCAATCTGCAAGGAAATATAACAATTAACATATATGCATCTAACGGCAGAGGCCTAAAATCTATGAAGCAAGAACTGATATAACTAAAGGGAGAAATAGACAGTTCTACAACCATAGTTGGAGAATTCTATACTCCACTGTCAATAACAGATAGAACGTCTAGACAGAGGATCAATAAGAACGTAGAGGAGCGGCGCCTGGGTGGCTCAGTTGGGTAAGTGTCCAACTTTTGATATCGGCTCGGGTCGTGATCTTAGATCCCCACGTGGGGCTACGCTACATGCTGGGCATGGAGCCTGCTTAGAATCTCTCTGCGCCTCCCCCGCTTTCTCTCTTTAAAAAAAAAGAACATAGAGGAACTACATACATTATAAAACACATCTAATAATACATATCTAATAACTACAAACCTAACAAAAATCTATAGAACATCCATCCAACAATAGAACATACATTTTTCTCAAGTGCACATGGAACATTCTCCAGAATAGACTATTTGTTAAGTTATAAAATAAATCTCATTAATTTAAAAGAATTAAAATAATACAAAGTATCATCTCTGACTTCCTTGGAATAAAACTAGAAATAAATAATACAAGGACATTTTGTGAATTCACAGATATGTGGAAAGTAAACAACACACTCCTAAGTCATCAGTGGGTCAAAGAAAAAAATCACAAGTGATACTGAAAATACTTTGGGATGAGTAAAAATAAAAGCCTAAGCTGAGATCATGACCTGAGCCAAAACCAAGGTTGGCCGCTTAACCAACTAAGCCACCCAGGTGCCCCAATCATTTGTATTTCTACGCACTAGCAATGAACAATCTCAAAAAGGAAATTAAGACAATTCCAGGACACCTGGGTGGCTCAGATGGTTAAGTGTCTGCCTTCGGCTCAGGTCATGATCCCAGGGTTCTGGGATCGAGCCCCGCGTCGGACTCCCTGCTCCGCGAGAAGCCTGCTTCTCCCTCTCCCACTCCCCCTGCTTGTGTTCCCTCTCTCGCTGTGTCTCTCTCTGTCAAATAAATAAAATAAAATCTTAAAAAAAAAAAGACAATTCCATTTACAATAACATCAGAAAGAATAAAATACTTATGAATACATTTAACCAAGCAGGTGTGAAGTTTGTACACCGAAAACTATTGCTGAACATTGCTGAAAGAGATTTGAAGAGACCTAAATAAATGGAAAGACCTTCCATCCAATCTGTTCGTGGATTGGAGACTTGCTATTGTCAAGATGGCAATACTTCCCAAACTGCTCTGCGGGTTTAACAACCCTACCCCAATCCCAGTGGCCTTTTCCACTATGGAAATGGAAAAGCTGATCCTGAAACTCATATGGAAATGCAAGGACCCTGAAGACCCCCAAAAAATGAAAAAATAAAAATAAATAAATCTTAAAAAAGAAGAACAAGGCTGGAGGGCTCACACTTTCCAATCTCAAAGCTTACAAAATCTACAGGAACCAAAACCACACAGTGCTGGCGTGAGGATCAATGCGATGGAATCAAGAGTCTGGAAAGAAAACTACACCTGTGGCCAGCTAATTGCTTTCAAACACTTCCCCCTTTTTTTTTTTTTAAAGATTTTATTTATTTATTCATGAGAGACAGAGAGAGAGAGAGAGAGGCAGAGGGAGAAGCAGGCTCCCAAGGAGCAGGGAGCCCGACGCGGGACTCGATCCCAGGACCCTGGGATCATGACCTGAGCCGAAGGCAGACGCCCAACCATCTGAGCCACCCAGGCACCCAACACTTCACCTTTTTGAGCAGTTTTAGGCTCAGAGCAAAACTGACAGGAAGGTGCAGACATTCCCCATATGCCCCATCCCTCCCACACGCACAGCCTCCGTTGTGATCAGTCTCCCCCTCCGGAGGGGTGACGGGCCTACGCCGTCATGGCCTTGTTACCCAAAGCCCGCAGTCGACACTAGGGCTCCCTCTCGGTGTTGTGCCTTCAAAAGTTTGGGAGTCAGCCCAAGGACCTGGAGGGGCTTATCTTGGGTGGAAGGATCCAGGCCTGGGGAGATATTTCTCTCCTACCTCGGTGCCATCCTGGCAGAAAGGTCCGGGGAGCCTCTGGGGCCCCCGAACTTCAGGCCCAGGTGGAGGCAATCGAGTGTGATGAGCTCAGCTCAACACAAGGGAGAATCGCCTTATTTGTTTTCTGAGTTCCTTTTAAAATACAGTTTATTCATCTTGGCCTTTAGTTTAAAAATAACAGCTCAGTCAAATAATGTAGAAAGTACAGAAAACCAAACAGGAGAAAAAAATTCACCCCTCATACTTCACCAAGAAGAGCTACTGCTGATGGTGTGATGTACTTCCTCTATTCTCACCGTAACTGTAAGGACATATACAGGAAATGTATCTGTAAAGTTTAAAAAGTAGTAACAAAATCGCTGTCACGCGCCACCTATGAACGAGAACGTGCCCCGGACCTCAGCGGCCCCCGGCTTAACCGCCCCTTCACTCTTTCCCGTAGTTTCGGGGCTCTGTGTGCCCCTGAACCAACTACTGCTCAGCTTCGCCTGGTTTTGAACTTCCCGTAGAGCCAGTGAGACTGCGTGTGTTTTCTCTCCCGACGCCGC
>NW_027735266.1:0-310 GCF_054177405.1 Leptonychotes weddellii | reverse complement strand
TAGGGAAGTTTCCTTCTCTTCCTAGTATGCTTACACTTTTTATTTTAAAATCATAAATGGATGTGGAATTTGATAACTTTTTTCTGCTTTTACTGAGGTGATTATTTGTTGTTGTTGTTGTTGTTTAACCTGTTAAGAGGGTGAGTTATATCGATTTTCAAATACTGAATTATCCTTGCATTTCTAGGAGAAACCCCACAAACCCCACTTGGTTTTGATCATACTTCCTATATATTACTGGATTTGATATGCTAATATTTTGTTAAAGATTTTTATGAGTATGTTCATTAGGGGTATTGATTTATAGCTT
>NW_027735265.1:0-310 GCF_054177405.1 Leptonychotes weddellii | reverse complement strand
CAGTCAATTGTCAAAATCGTGAGCTATTGTCTTTTTTGCTATGCTACTGTCAACATTTTTTTCTGTTTGGTTCTACTTCTTGTTCTTGGCTGCCAATTTCCCAGTGTCCTGTTTTATATTTCCTCTCCCTGACTTTAAACATGTGATCATAGAATGTTTAGGAACCAATATGAGTTCACATAACTTCTTCCTAATCTGCACAGTACAATTCAGCTAACAGTGTTGGAATTTGAAAATCTTTTTATTCGTTGCTCTTGCCCTGGCTTATCTAGCTGGCAAGGATGCCAGTCCTCTCAGTCCAGAGGCCCTG
>NW_027735264.1:0-310 GCF_054177405.1 Leptonychotes weddellii | reverse complement strand
GGAGCATCAGGCTCAGCAGGGAGCTTCTGAGCTTCTCCCTCTGCCTCTCTCTCTCAAATAAATAGAATCTTTAAAAATAAAAAAGCAAATCTTTTGCTTAATAAATATTCACTCTTCCAACTGATTCAGTCAGAGTAAATGTCTCAGTGTCCTTCATGTCCCGTCCTGTCTTTTTTTTTTCCAGCTTTTTTTAATTTTTAAAATTTTTTTATTGTTAAGTTAATCCCCATACATTACATCATTAGTTTTAGATGTAGTGTTCCATGATTCATTGTTTGTGAATAACACCCAGTGCTCCATGCAGAATGTG
>NW_027735263.1:0-310 GCF_054177405.1 Leptonychotes weddellii | reverse complement strand
TTTGCTTTTTTTTGCTTTTGTTGCCATTGCCTTTTGAGTCAGATCCAAAAAAATACTGCCAAGACCAATGTCAAGGAGCTTAATGCTTAAGTTTTCTTCTAAGAGTTTTATGGTGTCCAGACTTATATTTAAGGCTTTATTTATTTAATTTAATTTTATTATTATGTTATCTTAATCACCATACATTACATCATTCGTTTTTGATGTAGTGTTCCATGATTCATTGTTTGTGCATAACACCCTGTATTCCATGCAGTATGTGCCCTCTTTAATACCCATCACCAGGCTAACCCATCCCCCCACCCCCCTC
>NW_027735262.1:0-310 GCF_054177405.1 Leptonychotes weddellii | reverse complement strand
CCGCCCTGGGGTGCCACACTTCCTAACAAGTGCCTTCACGTATGTGACCAGAAGCTTAGGCTTCTAGCTTTACCTTTGCCACCAAAAGGCTGTGTGACATTGGGCAAGTCTCTTAGCCTCTCTGAGATAAAATAGGGATAAAGGCACTGGCCCTGTCGGGTTCATGAGAGAGATACAGGGATCAGATAATGGGTGGAAGCGCTTTTGGAAAGCATACTCTGCCTGAAGAAATGGGGCTGGCTAAGGAAAGCTCTTCGCCAAAGACTCCCTCCTGGGCGAGACCCCCTGGGCCCTCTCGGCCTGGGTGTGG
>NW_027735261.1:0-310 GCF_054177405.1 Leptonychotes weddellii | reverse complement strand
TCCCACATTGGAAGCAACCAAGATACCCTTCAATAGGTGCATGGATAAACAAACTGTGGCATATCCATACAATGAAATACTATTTGGTGATAAGAAAAAATGGTGTATTAAGCCACTAAAGTCATGAAGCAATCTTAAATGCATATTGGTTAGTGAGAGAAGTCAGTCTGAAAGAGCTACATGATGTATGATTGATTTTTATATGACATTGGAAGAAGCAAAATTGTAGAGAATAACATTTAGAAAGCTTCAAGGGGAGGCTGAGAGAGCTGAGCAGATGATTCGCAGGAAATTTTTTTTTTTTTTTTTT
>NW_027735260.1:0-310 GCF_054177405.1 Leptonychotes weddellii | reverse complement strand
GTGACACGTTACTTCGCAGTGAGGGACGGATTTAGTTCTAAAATGGAAAACTATAAATCCTTCAGAAGACGACACAGAAGAAAAGTCCCGAGGCCTCAACGTGGGTGAAGTGCTCTTACCCGCGGCACCAAAGCCAGGGAAGGGGTGAGGGGAGCCACATCAAGACTTTCTCTACCAAATCCGGGACTTTGGGCTGTGAGGCCCCCCGTGATGATGATGGGAAGAAAAGCTGTGGACCAGGAGAAAACCTTGGCCAACGACATAACTGAAAAAAGTCCTATCTCAGAGCCGTCCATTCTCTTAACGTTCT
>NW_027735259.1:0-310 GCF_054177405.1 Leptonychotes weddellii | reverse complement strand
AAGGAAATAAACAGATATGTAAAGGCATACGGGGAGATGTTCATTGTAGTACCCTTTTTTTTTTTTTTTTAAGATTTATTTATTTTAGAGAGAGAGCACACAAATGGGGAGGGGCAGAGGGAGAGAATTTCAAGCACACTCCCCGCTGAGTGTGGAGCCCAAGCGTGGGCTCCATCCCAGGACCCTGAAATCATGACCTGAGTGGAAATTAAGAGTCTGACGATCAACCAACTGAGCCACCCAGGGGTCCCTGTAGTACTTTTTATATTAGCAAACATTGGAAGTAAAAACTGCTGAGTAGTGTATTTTT
>NW_027735258.1:0-310 GCF_054177405.1 Leptonychotes weddellii | reverse complement strand
TTTTATTTATTTATTTGAGACAGAGAGAATGAGAGACAGAGAGCATGAGAGGGAGGAGGGTCAGAGGGAGAAGCAGACTCCCCGCCGAGCAGGGAGCCCGATGCGGGACTTGATCCCGGGACTCCAGGATCATGACCTGAGCCGAAGGCAGTCGCTTAACCAACTGAGCCACCCAGGCGCCCCTGGACCGTGGCTTTTTTATCTGTAAAATAAGAGGATTAGATTAGATAATAGCAAAGGCTCCTTTTATTTCTATGAATGCTTTAGAAACAAGCCATCTCAGACCAGTTAAAAGCTACAAATTCAAATT
>NW_027735257.1:0-310 GCF_054177405.1 Leptonychotes weddellii | reverse complement strand
TGCCTTAAAGAGCTTTTAATCCTGTAACATAAATTTTTACTATGCAAGGGGAAATGGAAGGGCTGCAGAAACGAAGAGGACCAATTATGGGTTCAGTAAATCAGCCAAGATATACTTTTGTGCAACTACTGTTCATCCTTTGCACTACTGTATTATTCAGGGGTACTATCCAACATCTCAGAATACTTGCATCTCTACTTCTATTAACATTTTATACAATATAAATAGCACACATTTTGATTACTCATGAATACAAGTATTATATTAAAAATACATTCCAAATATCAAATAACAATGCCTAACACATAAG
>NW_027735256.1:0-4847 GCF_054177405.1 Leptonychotes weddellii | reverse complement strand
TAATATTAAATCGCATTAGAAAATAAAATCCTTTCTGGAGCGTCTGGATGGCTCAGTTGGTTAAGCGTTCAACTCTTCATTTCTGCTCAGGTCATGATCTCAGGGCTGTGAGACTAAGACCCATGTTGGGCTCCACGCTGGGCATGGAGCCTGCTTAAGATTCTCTCTCTCCCTCTGAAAAAAAGTAAGAAAGAAAAAGAAAGAAAAGAAAAGAAAAAGAAAAGAAAGAAAGAAAAAATCTTTTTTTATCATCTGGTATCAAGCACTATTAAGAGAACCAAAAGATAAGCCACAAATTGGGAGAAAATCGTTTTCAAAATACCTATCTGATACAGGACTTGTAACCCAAATATACAAAAGATTCTTAAACCTCAACAGTAAGAAAACAAATGATCAAAAAGTAGAAAAATATTAGAACAAAAGTCTCACCAAAGATATACAGATGACAAATAAGCCTAAGAAAAGATGTTTAACATCAGCATGCTTGACATGCACCAGGGAACTGCAAACTAAAACACTGAGCTATCATGACACACCTATTAGAGGGACACAAGTAAAAATAAACCTGACAATATCAATGGCTACTAAGAACATGGAATGACTGGTAAGAAATGAAAATGGCACAGTACTTTACAAGACAGTTTGGCAGTTTCTTACAAAGCTAACCATAGTTTTGCCATACAATCCAGCAAACAGACTCTAGGTATTACTAAGCTGATTGGAAATTTACATCCACACAAAAGCTGCACATCCATTTTTATGGTAGCTTTATTCATAATCACCGCAAACTGGAAACAACCAAAACGTCTTTCAAAAGGCGAATGGATAAACAAACTGGTACATGCATACAACGGAATATTATTCAACAATAAAAAGAAACGAGGGTAGCTCCCAGCCCCTGCCAACCAGAAAGCCTGTTTGGGAAACTGAGAGTTGCCTAGCATGAGCGCCCTGCCCCCTGCTTCCTGGCCAGGTAAGGGAGCTAAGACATGGCCCCACCTTATGTGGCTCCCAGTCCCATCCGACCTGAAGGGCCAGTAACACCCAGAAGCTGTGCCACCTAGCAGCCATAGAGCTGAGAGAAGGGCAGGCAGAACAGATAGTTCACAGAGCAAAGCCAATGTAACTGCTCAGTCAGAAGACTTGGGGTGTGGGTCAGCATTAGTTAAGACAACAAAGAGCTCTACGGGCTTCAGAGCAGCTTCTCCCACTGAGCCGGGGCAGGGGACCAATTTGTAGCCCCATTCATCATTTCTGAACACAGCCCTCAGCCTGCCCAACCAGGGAACCTAACCAGAGCACATGGAAAACTGTGTAGCCTGTCCAACAGCCCTGTTTAAAGTGACACTTGAACAGAGAGTACAGCCCATGGCTTTCCCCATCTGCAGGAGAAAACCAGTGGCCTCACCTGACCAGAAAATTCTGTGCACACTCTTTCCTGATTTAGGTCTCCAACAATAAGCCATGCAGGCCCTGGGTCCCCATCCTGCTGACCTGGCAAAACAGAGAAGCTAATTCCTAGCTCCATATACTACTGAATATACTAGCCGGTCCCAACCACCTGGTACACTTGACCAAAGAATCCAGGCAACTGCATATGCCATCCTACAGCTTCACATGGGTAGGGAATCAATCCAACAGTCCTACCTAATTGTTTTCACCAAGTGGCACACCCTCCCCTACATCTCTGTCCTCAAAGATCAAACAGCTGCCCTGCCCTGAAATTGGCCATAACAGTGACCCCACCTGCCCAAGGATATTACCAGCAGACATGCCCAGATACCTAAATGAGCCGACTGGTGAAGAACCATCTCTACCAGTGCAAACATGTAAAGGCCGGGTAAACAAACTTTTTTAAATAATTTTTTTAAAGATTTATTTATTTATTTATTAGAGAGACTAAGAGAGAGCTAGCATGAGCAGTGGGGAGGAGCAGAGGGAGAGGGAGAAGTAGATTCCCCAGTGAGCAGGGAGCCCGACTTGGGGCTCAATCTCAGAACTCTGAGATCATGAAATGAGCCAAAGGCAGATGCTTAACAAACTGAGCCACCCAGGCACCCCAAGAAAAAGACTCTTAACTGTAGAGAACGAAACTGATGGTTACTAGAGGGTAGGTGGGTAGGGCAATGGGTGAAATAGGTTATGGGGATTAAGGAGTGCACTGGTTGTCATGAGCACCAGGTGATGTATGGAAGTGTAAAATCACTGTATGGTAGACTTTAAACTAATATTACACTGTATGTTAACTAACTTGAGTTTAAATAAAACCTTTAAAAAGTGAACAAAGTAAAAATAACTATAACTACAATAGCCTGTTATTAGTTATACAATATAAAAATATGTAAACTGTAACAATAATAACCTAAAATGTGTGAGAGAGGAGAAATGAAAGTGTAATATTTAAGAACTCTATTGAAGTTGTTATTAGCTTAAAATAGGTTGTTATAATTAAGATATTCTATAAGAGCCTCACAGTAGCTACAAGGGATTACAATTAGCAATTACACAAAATAACTTGATAAAGAAATCAAAATATACTGATAACAAAAGACACCAAAAGACAAAAGGATAAGTAAATACAATAGATCTACAAAACAACTAGCAACAAATGAACAAAATGGCATTAGTAAGTCCTTCTCTATCAATAATTACTTTAAGTGTGAATGTATTAAATTTTCCAGTGAGAAGACAAAGAACAGATAAATGGATGAAAAACCAAATCCAACAATATGCTGCCTGCAAGAGCCTCATTTGGGCCTTAAAAACACACATAGACTAACAGTGAGGGGATAAAAAAATCATTTCAACAAATGGTAACACAACAAAAATCAGACGTAGCTATACTTATAAAACACTAGAACAGACTATAAAAATGGTAAAAAGAGAAATAAGAAGTCTTTACTAAATGATAAAGGGAACAATCCATCAAGAAGATAAAACAATTGTAAACATTTATGTGCCCACCATGAGAGCACCTAAACTTATAGAGCAAAAATTAAAAGAGGCGCCTGGGTGGCTGAGTTGGTTAAGCAGACGACTCTTGATTTTGGCTCAGGGCATGATCTCAGGATCATGGGATCAAGCCCTGCATCAGGTTCTGTGCTCAGCATGGAGTCTGCTTGAGATTCTCTCTCTCCCTCTCCCTATGCCTCTCCCCGTACCCCACCCCTGCTCGTTCATTCTGTCTCTCTCTGTCTCTCCTTCTCTCTAAAAATAAATAAATAAATCTTTAAAAAAATTAAAAGAGCTAAAAGGAGAAAATAAACAGTAATAGAAAAATAATTGGAGACCTTAACACCCCACTCTCAACACTGGATAGGTATCCAAATAGAACCAGTAAGAGTGGATTTGAATAGCACAGTAGACCAAATGGACCTAAAAGAAACACACAGAACATTCTATCCAAAAAGGCAGAGTACACATTCTTCTCAAACACACATGGAACATTTTCTAGGATAAACCATATGTTAGGCCACAAAGTAAGTTTAGCAAATTCAAGACTGAAGTCATATGAAATATCTTCTCTGGCCACAATAGCATAAAGCTAGAATCAACAACAAAAGGAAAACTGAAAATTCACGAACACATGGAAACAACAACACTCTCCTAAACAACCAATGGATCAAAGAAGAAATTAAAGGGAAAACAAAAAAGTCTCTTGAGAAAAATGAAAATGGAAACACAACACACCAGAACCTATAGGATCCAGCAAAAGCAGTTCTAAAAGGAAAGTTCATAGCAATAAACATCTATATTAAAAAGCAAAGAAGATCCCAAATAAACAACCTAACTCTATGCCTTAAACAACCAGAAAAAGAATAAACCAAGCCCAAATTTAGCAGAAGAAAGAAAACAATAAAGATCAGAGCAGAAATAAAATGGAGAACAGAAAGACATCAGAAAAAATTAGCCAAAATAAAAGTTGGTTCTCTGAAAAGATAAACAAAACTGACAAATCCTTACTTAGCTAGACTAAGCAAAGGTAAAAAAGAGAGGACCCCAAATCAACAAAATTAAATGAAATTTGAAAAGAAATGAAAAAGGAGACATTACACCTGATATTCTGACTTTATAACAGAAATACAAGGAACCATAAGAGACTACTATAAACAATTATATGCCAACAAACTGGACATTGTGGATGAAAAAAATAATTCTCATAAACATTCAATTTACCAAGACTGAATCAAGAAAAAAAAGAAAAACTAACAGACCAATTACCAGTAAGGAGATTGAGTCAATAATCAAAATTCTCCCAACAAGCAAAGCCCAGGACGAGATGGCTCGCTGGTAAATTTTGTCAAACATTCAAAGAATTAATATCAATCCTTCTCAAATTCATCAAAAAAAAAAAAAAAAGAAGAAGATGAGGTAACATTCCCAAACTCATTTTATGAGGTCAGCATTATCTGATAACAAAACCATATATCTATATCTACATATATGTAAACACCACTGCTAGAAAGGAAAACTATGGGCCAATATCCCTGATGAATATAGATGCAAAAATTCTCAATAAAATACTAGCAAACCGGGGGGTGGAGCAAGATGGCGGAGGAGTAGGAGACCTGGATTTCGTCTCCTCTCAGGAATTCAGCTGGATAGGGATCAAACCATTCGGAACACCTACAAACCCAACAGGAGATGGAAGAAAAGAAGAGCACAACTCTCTCATCAGAAAAGCGACCACTTTCTGGAAGGTAGGACGTGCGGAGAAGTGAATCCGAGGCGATATTCGGGAGGATAGACGGCGGGGGAGGGGCCTCCGTCGGCCGCTTCTGGCAAGTGATAGAACCACGGAGCACAAAATCGGAACTTTTAAAAGTCTGCTCCGCTGAGGGACGTCA
>NW_027735255.1:0-310 GCF_054177405.1 Leptonychotes weddellii | reverse complement strand
GCTCAGGCCCCAACCACAGCCCTATCCAATCCCAAGAGCCTCACGGAGCTCCAGCTCTCACCACCACTGACACAGAGACCAACCAACGTGAGCATTCTCTCCTCTCTGCCTGGGAAAAACATCCGTGGAGAACAGCAGGGAGTTTTAGTTTCTGCATGTGGTCAAATGGGACCACCATCTGCAACTCATAAGCCGCACATGTGACTCAAGTATTTCTCTCAAGGGACTCTCCTCCCCCACTGCTCCAGCGTTACTCTTGACAAGGTGAGCACAGAGGAGACACTGAATCCCCAGCTCAGTGGTGAAGTGG
>NW_027735254.1:0-310 GCF_054177405.1 Leptonychotes weddellii | reverse complement strand
GTTCCTCTTCCTATGATAACACACATACACATGTATATCTAATTTGAAACAAGGAGACATTTATTATTATTGATTTATTAATTATTCAAGAATATCCGTTATTGTGGAGGAAGCAAGTCTATGTGGGCTTTTCAGGAGCAGGAGCATGTAGTAAGCTCCTTGATTTGAATAATGGAAGAGAGTAGAAGCATACAACTTCTAGTGAATTACTATCTCAGAAAGGGCATTGAAGAACAAAGAACAGAATATAGAAAATTTTTTTTTTTATTACATTTTTTTTATTCTTATGTTAATTCCCATACATTACATC
>NW_027735253.1:0-310 GCF_054177405.1 Leptonychotes weddellii | reverse complement strand
CCTGTTTCAGTCTTGGGAGTTTATAGGTTTCCAGGAAGGCATCCATTTCATCCAGGTTGCTCAGTTTATTGGCATATAGTTGTTGATAATAATTCCTAATAATTATTTCTATTTCCTTGATATTAGTAGTGTTCTCTCTCCTTTCATGCATAATTTTATTAATTTGGGCCCTTTCTCTTTTCTTTTGGATAAGTCTGTCCAGTGGCTTACTGATCTTATTAACTCTTTGAAAGAACCAGCTTCTAGTTCCATTGATCTGATCTACTGTGTTTCTGGTTTCTAATTCATTGATCTCTGCTCTAATCGTAAT
>NW_027735252.1:0-310 GCF_054177405.1 Leptonychotes weddellii | reverse complement strand
GACTGGGCATAAAGAAAGCATGAGTCAGAAAGAAAACGAGATTTTAAATTTATTTAAATTATTAGTAAATTATTAGTAAAATTAGTAAAATTGGTTACTGTCCCATTCTGGTGTCCAGTCTCATCAAATGGAAATGTGGCAAGAAGTGTGGGGAAAGTATTCAAGCACAGTATGGGCAGGAGTATAAGATTAGTATCCAGAAAAACTCAGTTTGATTTCCAGCTACTTAATTTCTGCATGCAAAACATTAAACAAGTTGGCAGAAACACACTATACGTCAGTAGTCACAGAAGCATATTATCTATGTATT
>NW_027735251.1:0-310 GCF_054177405.1 Leptonychotes weddellii | reverse complement strand
CAAAGCTTCTGTTTTTAAAGCCAATCAAGGAAAGCTAACATTTCCCTGAGGGTCTTAATACAAGTTATGCCCCAAGTGACTCCGCCTCAAGATACAGTCCCCAAGAGAAGCAAAGGTGGAAGGAAAATATGAGAATCTTAGGAGGAAAAGGTCAGGGATCAGAGTCCTCTAGCAGGAGGTGTGCTTCGCTAAGAGACCTAAGTTCTGGAGCAGGTGCTGTGGAACGGTAGCACCTTTCTGACCAACATGAATTACAGAATGCAAGAAGTGAGAGAAACCTTGGCTCAACACAAAAGCCTCCTGTTTCATT
>NW_027735250.1:0-310 GCF_054177405.1 Leptonychotes weddellii | reverse complement strand
ATAAAATGCTGATAGAAAAAGAAAACGTCAGCAAACAAAAATTTAAGACAGAAAAGAACATAGATCATCTACAACCCCAAGCTTAGAGATTAAGGTTATAATTTTGGAGTGGAGCCAAACCTTTCTGGACCATCTTCCAATATATCAAAACAATTTGTTTTTTGGTCCTGATACCCATTTGCTTAGGCTCTGTGATGTGGTGAAACAAGCATTGGTTGTAGTCAGTTAACAGCCGCTCCAGACCTTTGGAATTGTCATAGGCAATTAAAACATGGTCTTATCAGAACAACAACAACAACAACCAAAACCT
>NW_027735249.1:0-310 GCF_054177405.1 Leptonychotes weddellii | reverse complement strand
TTAGTGACTCTTAGGTACATGCTTTACTGTTTACACTGCATGAAACATATTATTGCCTGCTGACAGCTTTACAAATGAGTTAACTTTTAATATAGAATGAAACTTATTGTCCTTGATGCCTGGGAAAACAATAAGTATTTCTCTAGTTCCTCTGGTCATATCTGTCCACTAATGTCTTAGGGAGACAAAAAGACAACACGGGAAGGCAAGGTGAGGACCTAAGTCTGAACTTCTTGCTCAGAAATTGAGAAATCTCTGAATATAAACTAATTCCATAAGGATTCGTACTTTTTGTCCCTAAATTTGTATG
>NW_027735248.1:0-310 GCF_054177405.1 Leptonychotes weddellii | reverse complement strand
TTTTGGATTTTCAAAATTTAACTTCCAGGGCACCAGCATTTTCTGTGTGTATAACAATGCATGTACGTGTGGTGGTACTTAGGTATTCATTTTATGAAAAAACGTACTTCCAAAAAAAAAAAAAAAGTAAAAGCAAGATATGTGTGTTGAAATCTCCCCAAATAAATTGCAGACCTTCAAAGAGCTGGGAAAATAAAAGGCAAGTCTGGAATCAGTTATTTAAGATGTCTTCAGTAGAAGAGTGGTGAAGTATGGAGACGATAAATATAAATCTACAATAGAAATATGATGCTGAGGGCGCCTGGGTGGC
>NW_027735247.1:0-310 GCF_054177405.1 Leptonychotes weddellii | reverse complement strand
CAAATCCTGCTTCCTAAACACCAGCAGCTAAACCTCTAAAGTGGAATAAATGCTTTCAGATTTCCTCAGATGCATCCAGAGAACCCTGTAATAATGTTTAACATTGATTTTCCCCAAACCACATCAAGAGATCTTTCTCTCCCTTTTTCTCTGTCTCTGTATATCTCAGCACTATTGCCCATGGAACACAGGTCTGCTATGCTAATATCACTAACAGCAAACAAATTTAGGCATTTTTATAAATAGCAGTGTCTTTTCTATGGTCTATAGTAGACTATGATGTGATGTCTCACCTTTTTTAAACTCATGT
>NW_027735245.1:0-4847 GCF_054177405.1 Leptonychotes weddellii | reverse complement strand
GATAAAGAAGATGTGGTCCATATATACAATGGAATATTACTCAGCCATCAGAAAGGATGAATACCCAACTTTTACATCAACATGGATGGGACTGGAGGAGATTATGCTAAGTGAAATACGTCAAGCAGAGAAAGTCAATTATCATATGGTTTCACTTATTTGTGGAACATAAGGAATAGCATGGAGGACATTAGGAGAAGGAAGGGAAAAATGAGGGGGATGGGGAATTGGAGGGAGAGATGAACCATGAGAGACTATGGACTCTGAGAAACAAACAGGGTTTTAGAGGGGAGGGGGGATTGGTTAGCCTGGTGATGGGTATTAAGGAGGGCACATAGTGCACGGAGCACTGGGTGTTATACAAAAACAATGGATCATGGATCACCACATCAAAAACTAATGATGTATTGCATGGTGACTAACATAACATAATAAAATTTAAAAAAAAATACATGGAAGCAAATGAAAATGAAAACAGAACAGTTCAGAACCCACAGCAAAGGCGGTCCTAAGAGGGAAGTATATAGCAATACAGGCCTTTCTCAAGAAACAAGAAAGTCTCAAATACACAACATAACCTTACAACAGCAGGAAAAGAGAAATAATAAAGATTAGAGTGGAAATCAATGATATAGAAAAAACAACAACAACAGTAGAACAGATCAACGAAACTAGAAGCTGGTTCATTGAAAGAATTAATAAGATCAATAAAACCCTAGCCAGACTTATAAAAAAGAAAAGAGAAAGGACCCAAATTAATAAAATCACAAATGAAAGAGGAGAAATCACAACACTGAAGAAATACAAACAATTATAAGAGAATATTATGAGCAATTATATGCCAACAAATTACACAATCTGGAAGAAATGGATGCATTCCTAGAAACTTATAAACTACCACAACTGATGCAGGAAGAAATAGAAAATCTGAACAGACCCATAACCAGCAAGGAAATTGAAGCAGTAATCAAAAACCTCCCAAAAAACAAGAGTCCAGGGCCAGATGGCTCTCCAGGGGAATTCTACCAAACATTTAAAGAAGAATTAATACCTGTCCTTAGGTATTAATAGGTATTAATTCTTCTGAAGCTGTTTCAAAAAATAGAAATGGAAGGAAACTTTCCAAATTTGTTCTATGAGGCCAGCATTACCTTGGTCCCAAAACCAAAGACCCCACCAAAGAGCAGAAATACAGACCAATATCCCTGATGAACATGGATGCACTCACCAAGATACTAGCTAATAGGATACCACAGTATATTAAAATGATTATTCACCATGACCAAGTGGGATTTATTCTTGGGCTACAAGGGTGGTTCAATATGTGCAAATCAATCAATATGATAAACTACACTAATAAAAGGACAAGATCCATATGATTCTCTCAATAGATGCTGAAAAAGCATTTGCAAAAAAAAGAAAAAAGAAAAAGTATTTGACAAAATACAGCATCCCTTCTTGATAAAAACTCTCCACAGTGTAAGGAGAGAAGGAACATACCTCAATATCATAAAAGCCATATATGAAGAACCCACAGTGAATATCATTCTCAGGGGAAAAACTGAGAGCTTTCCCCCTAACGTCAGAAACTTGACGGGGGTGAGGGGGTGCTTGGGTGGCTCAGTCAGTTAAACATCTACCTTCAGCTCAGGTCATGATCCCAAGGTCCTAGGATTGAGCCCCACATCAGGCTCCCTACTCAGTGGGGAGCCTGCTTCTCCCTCTCCCTCTGCTGCTCCCTCTGCTTGTGCTTTCTTTTTCTCTCTGTCAAATAAATAAATAAAATCCTAAAAAAAAAAAAAAAAAGAAGCATGACAGGATGTCCACTCTCACCACTGTTATTCAATATAGTACTGGAAGTCCTAGCTTCAGCAGTCAGACAACAAAAAGAAATAAAAGGCATCCAAATTGGCAAAGAAGAAGTCAAACTCTGAGAGGAAGTAAGATGGTGGAAGAGTAGGGGACCTTGTTTCATCTGGTCCCTTGAATTTAGCTAGGTAACTATCAAACCATTCTGAACACTCATGAATTCAGCCTGAGATGTAAGAAAAGAATATCTGGAACTTTACAAGTAGAAAAGTGACCACTTTTTCCAATGTAGGAGGAGTGAATCTGAGGGGAGGTATCGGAAGATAAAAGGAGGGGGGAAGGAGCCTCTATAAGCTGGCTACCAGAAAGTGATATAGTCCTGGAGGGCAAAACCAGAACCCTTAGAAATCTGTTCCAGTGAGGGACATCCCTGCCTGAAAGGGTCTCAGGGGATGAAAGGGCAGAATTCTAGGTGGGTCAGTGTGGTCTCAGGATCCCAGGAGTCACAGAACTAACAGGGGTGCCTAAGTTGGTAAAGTTCCCAAGCAGTGGATCAGGGAAACTAGTTATGGTCAGCAAGTCCAGGAGGGGGCTCTCAGCTTGGTTGGCCATAAACTGTGAGCTGGACTGATCGGTGACTGCTTTCTGCCTGGGCACCCTGCAACGGACTGGAAAGTGGGGACTGTCCTTCATCCCCTGGGAGGGGTGGAAATGGTGCACCCACAACCAGGCAACAGCTCTCAGGGTAGAGGCCCCATAAAAGACAGTGCCTGGTGACACTCAGCTATTCCCCGGGGAGGGGTGGATTGGGTACTCACACGATCCTCGAGTGTTCTCAGTGCCAGGACCCACAAAGGGCAATAATGCAGGACTCTCAGACTCCCCCTCAGGAGGATCACTGTGGGCACGTACCACATGAGTCTTTGGAGTTTGGCACACACAAATGTGAAGACCGTTTGTCCCAGAGGGTTTACTGAGGAGGAAGGGCTGGGATATTTCGACTCTGGAGCTGGAGATTGGGCACAGCCATTTTTATTTTTATCCTCTAAAGAGGCGTGGAAAGCCTTCAGGGAAAAAAAGCCACACAGAGGACCAGCTTACACTGAGCCCAGCCCCTTGGCAAGGGGTGGTGCAACTCTGCCCAGGCAAAGACACCTGAGAAGCAGCACAACAGACCTCTCCCCTAGAAGGCCAACTGGAAAAACAGGTGAACAAGTTTTCAGATTCCACAAGAATGTAAAACTCCAGCGCTAAGGGAAAATAGTATATAGAACTTGAGGTTTTTTCTCATGATTCATTTATCTTTCAGTCTAAAATTTTCCATTTCTTTTTTTTTCCCTTTTCAACTAGTTTCTTATATTATCAACTCTTTGTTATTAAGTCGCTTTTCAACTCTCATTTTTTACATCTACATTTTATAGATGTAATCTTCATTTTTGGTCTCCTTTCACTCTATTCAATTGTATTTTTGTATATATATATGTTTTGCTTTCTCTGCAATTTTGGGATTTAGTGTCTTCAAACACACAAACCAAAACACACTAAGGAACAACTGGATCACCCTGTTTTGTCCACCCTGTGAAGTTATATTCTCTCTCCCCCTCCTTTTTGTTTTGTTTTGTTTTTGTTTGCTTTTCCGTTTTGGTTTCTGAACTCTTTGGATCTGCTTGTGTGTATTGTGCTTGGGTTGTGGTTGATATTTTTTATTCTGCTCACTTGCTCATCCATTCTTCTCTGGGCAGAATGACTAGAAGGAGGAATTCACAATAAAAGAAAGAACCAGAGGAAATGTTCTCTGCCACAGATCTAATTGATAAGGATATAAATAGATGACAGAAATGGAATTCAGGATAACAATTATAAATTTAATAGCTGTGCTGAAAGAAGCATAAAAGACACTGGAGAATCTCTTAGTGCAGAAATGAGATCTAATCAGGCCAAAATTAAAAATACTTTGAGATGCAGTCTAAATTGGATGCTGTAACAGCTAGGGTAAATGAGGCAGAAGAAAAGTAAGTGATCTAGAAGACAGGTTGATGGAAACGAAGGGAGTTGAGGAAAAGAGAGAAAAACAACTAATAGCCCATGAGGAGAGGCTTCGAGAAATCTGTAATGCCATTAAACTTACCAACATCAAAATTATTTGGATGCCTGAGGGTGAAGAGACAGTGAGAGCACCAGAAGGTATATTTGAGCAAATCATAGCTGAGAATTTCCCTAATCTGGGGAAGGAAACAGACATTCATGTCCAAGAGATAGAGAGGACCATCTCCCAAAATCAATAAAAATAGATCAACACTCCGACTTATAATGGTGAAGCTTGCAAATTTCAGACACAAAGATAAAATCCTGAAAGTCGCTCAAGACAAGAAGTTCCTAACCTACAGAGACATCAGATTAACATCAGACCTATCAACAGAGATCTGTTTCCTTTGCTGTGCAGAAGCTTTTTATCTTGATGAAGTCCCAAAAGTTCATTTTTGCTTTTGCTTCACTAGCCTTTGGAGATGTATCTTGAAAGAAGTTGCTGTGGGCGATGTCGAAGAGGTTACTGCCTATGTTCTCCTCTAGGATTTTGATGGATTCCTGTCTCACATTGAGGTCTTTCATCCACTTTGAGTTTATCTTTGTGTATGGTGTTAGAGAATGGTTGAGCTTCATTCTTCTGCATGTGGCTGTCCAATTTTCCCAGCACCATTTATTGAAGAGACTCTCTTTTCTCCATTGCATATTTTTTCCTGCTTTGTCAAAGATTATTTGACCATAAAGTTGAGGGTCCATATCTGGGCTCTCTATTCTATTCCATTGGTCTATATGTCTGTTTTTGTGCCAGTACCATGCTGTCTTTGTGATCACTGCTTTTTATTTTTTTATTTATTTTATTTTATTTTTTGTGATCACTGCTTTTTAATATAGCTTGAGATCAGGCAGCGTGATGCCCCCAGCTTTGTTTTTCTTTTTCAAAATTTCCTTGGCGATTCAGGGTCTTTTCTGATTCCAAACAAATTTTAGGATTGTTTGTTCCAGCACTTTGAAAA
>NW_027735244.1:0-310 GCF_054177405.1 Leptonychotes weddellii | reverse complement strand
CTTTTTAATATATTGTTGAATTTTGTTAAGGTTTTTGTGGGTATGTGTGTTCATGAGGAATATTGGTCTGTTATTTCTTTTTTTATAGTGTCATTTTCAAATTTCAGTTATAAGATTATTCTGGCCTCATAAAATATATTGGGATGAATCCCTTCCCCCTTATTTTCCAAAAAGTTTTGTGTAAGATGTTTTTTCTTTTCTTTTTTTTTAGTTTTTATTTTTTTAGATTTTATTTATTTATTCATGAGAGACAGAGAGAGAGAGAGAGGCAGAGGGAGAAGCAGGCTCCCAAGGAGCAGGGAGCCCGATG
>NW_027735243.1:0-310 GCF_054177405.1 Leptonychotes weddellii | reverse complement strand
GTGTGTAAATAGGTGTATGTTACAGTGTTTTATTTATTTATTTTTTTTTTTTAAAGATTTTATTTATTTATTTGAGAGAGAGAGAATGAGAGACAGAGAGCATGAGAGGGAGGAGGGTCAGAGGGAGAAGCAGACTCCCTGCCAAGCAGGGAGCCCGATGCGGGACTCGATCCCGGGACTCCAGGATCATGACCTGAGCTGAAGGCAGTCGCTTAACCAACTGAGCCACCCAGGCGCCCTGTTACAGTGTTTTAAATGCTAAGGTTTCTTTAAGTCCCCAAAGAGATCATCATCACCATCAATTGATGGG
>NW_027735242.1:0-310 GCF_054177405.1 Leptonychotes weddellii | reverse complement strand
TTCCTCCGGCTCACAGAAATAAGCCCAGGTAAGTCATTTACACTTTGGTAATAATTATAGTAGCTACCATGTTTTGAGCATCCACTCTGTGCCTAATACTTCTAAGTTTTCCTCTTAAAAAGCTTTGCTTGTCCCTCTGGAAGTTATGTATCCATCTGTTAACAGGCCTTTTATTCATTCAATAAACATTTTTTTTTTTAAAGATTTTATTTATTTATTTGAGACAGAGAGAATGAGAGACAGAGAGCATGAGAGGGAGGAGGGTCAGAGGGAGAAGCAGGCTCCCTGCCGAGCAGGGAGCCCGATGCGG
>NW_027735241.1:0-310 GCF_054177405.1 Leptonychotes weddellii | reverse complement strand
TAGAGCAGGAATTCTTATCATGGGATGTAATGTAGTTGTTACAGACACAGGGTCAGTAGTTAGTCTAGACATTGGGCAAGTGACTTAAATTCAGCTCAGTCTACTTGTCTGTAGAATGGGTATAGTACCCTATCTACAGAGATTAACCTGTCAAACTTCAGATACATCAAAATCACCTGGGGGGTTCTTAAAACAGACTGCCGGGTCCCTACTCCAGAAGTTTCTGATTCACATGTGCTCAGGCACCCAAATGTGCACTTCCAGCAAGTTTCCAGTAATGCTAATGCCGCTGGCTCAGGGACCACACTTC
>NW_027735240.1:0-310 GCF_054177405.1 Leptonychotes weddellii | reverse complement strand
TTTTTTTTTTAAAGATTTTATTTATTTATTTGAGACAGAGAGCATGAGAGGGAGGAGGGTCAGAGGGAGAAGCAGACTCCCCGCCGAGCAGGGAGCCCGATGTGGGACTCAATCCCGGGACTCCAGGATCATGACCTGAGCCGCAGGCAGTCGCTTAACCGACTGAGCCACCCAGGCGCCCTCTTTTTCCTCTTCAAAGTCAACCTCCCTCCCTACACAATCTGCTGAAACTGTTTTCCTCACAGTTGATCTCTGAATTGCCAAATCCAGAGAGGCCTCTTCTATCCTTTTCTTTCTTTCTTTCTTTTTA
>NW_027735239.1:0-310 GCF_054177405.1 Leptonychotes weddellii | reverse complement strand
TCTCTCTCTCTCAAATAAATAAATTAAATCTTTTTAAAAAATGATACATATTTTCCTGTTTATTACAAGGGGAAAAAGACAGTGGTTCGATTACAATGATTTTACAAACAAGTCTAACACCAGCACACCCCGGGTCACCAGGCCCTTCTTCTTTTCTTCTCTACTCTTTCCTTTGAATAAATTGCCTTGGGATCTCCCCGTGGGGACTCCGAGGAGTGAGGCTACGTCAGGGTTCCGAGGGCGGAGGCTCCTTGCTTGGTGGGCCTCTAGGTGGTGTCTTAGCAGACCTCCCCCGCCCCCCCCCGCTCCC
>NW_027735238.1:0-310 GCF_054177405.1 Leptonychotes weddellii | reverse complement strand
TACTTATCTGGACAGAGAAAGTCAAATTTCATAAATGTATTTTATATGGAATTGATTGTTTTAGCTAGGTTTTCACATTAATTTTCATAGAATTACACAGTATGGACTTATGATTTTCAAAATTTTCTCAATTTATTTCTCCTTTCTTATTTGTTATGTTGTGTATTTGTACTTTCTTTTTCTTTTGCGGCGGGGGGGGTGGTTGGCAGAGCCATCTGAGGTTTTATTTGGGGAAAGGCACTTTTTTTTTTTGCATTTATTTATTTATTTATTCTTATGTTAATCCCCATACATTACATCATTAGTTTTA
>NW_027735237.1:0-310 GCF_054177405.1 Leptonychotes weddellii | reverse complement strand
CCATTTCATTTCACAGATTCATAAAAGCATGACGGCCAAGTGCATTTTTTACACAGGAAGTCTGTAGAAGGATGATCTGAGATGCCAGGTGTGCAGACATAAGGTCAGAAAAAGAAAGATGATGAAGCAACTGATAAAGATACAACTTTGTCTAAAACTGGGGTAGCATGCTCCCTCACAGGAAGGCACTGATGTGACAAACAGAGACCTGGAAGGACACGAGCTCTGATTTCCAACATTGCTGGGGTTTTCCCCGCAAGCTGGAGACACTTATGCACTTCTTTCATTTCTTACTTGAGGATATTTTATT
>NW_027735236.1:0-310 GCF_054177405.1 Leptonychotes weddellii | reverse complement strand
AGCAGAGAGACTGTAGTCTGTTCTTCAGTGAGCTCTCCAGGCCACACTGTCTTCGTTTCTGTCCATGCTGCTATGAACTGCAGCGTCCTGGGTTGTGCGCCCCTCAGCAGTGCCCCCAGTCCTGCCTCCAGGACGTGGCACGTCTCTCCCCTTTGTGCTTCTAAAACTGCCAGCCACTCCCAGTTCACACGTGTGAACCCGCCGCTCTGGATTTCCGCCCCAGGGACTGCCCTAAAGTCTTTTCCCACTGCTACCGGTCTGCGAGTCTGTGCCCCGTCCCCAGTGTGCAAGGCTGTTGCTCACTGGCGGT
>NW_027735235.1:0-310 GCF_054177405.1 Leptonychotes weddellii | reverse complement strand
TGTATAAGCCAATGAGAGCACCCAGCTTCCAAGAACTGTTAAAGGGGCTTCCAGAGTCAGTCTCTCCCATTCATGGCTTTGAATTTGTCTTGGACCCTGAAGTCAGAGCTAACCTTTGCTCACTACAAACCCCTCTGGACAGAGGGGTTTGTTTCTAAGTCTAGAACTTCAGCACAGGGCTGAGAGACTTCATGAAGTACTCTTCTCCGTGTCCAGCCATCTTTGGCAGCTCTCCTCATAATGCTTTCACCTTCCCACTCCCCTGTGGAGGAACAGGTACAGGTGATGGGAGAACCTGGGCTCACACTCA
>NW_027735234.1:0-4847 GCF_054177405.1 Leptonychotes weddellii | reverse complement strand
GTGTTATACGCAAACAATGAATCATGGAACACTACATCTAAAACTAATGATGTAATGTATGGTGATTTACATGACATAAGAAAATTAAAAATAAATAAATAAAAATAAATAAATTAAAGAGTTAATTTGCACTGCATGATCGTTAATGTTTTATTTTTTTAAAAGCCACATTAGGAGGCATAGACCTAAGGCCAAATAAGCACTATGATATTTTCTGAAGTTATGCTTAGTTATTATGTTAATGGTTCACCATTCTTTCCATCTCTAAATCCCCAGACCTGTGTAAGATCTGTGCATAGTATCCTTACAAGTAAGTGTGTGTAGCACAAAAAGCAATTAAGATCATGGACACAGGCACCACAGTGCTTGTGTTTGAATCCCAACCTTCCATCATGGCTGCTTGTTCTTGAACAAAAATTACTTACCCTGTGTCTCAGTACCCCCATCTGTAGAAATGAGGATAATAGTAGCAACTACCTCATAGGATTATACTGATACATATTTGAGGACACATATTTGAAGATACATGCTTAGAGCAGTGCCTGCAATACAGTAAGCACTCAATAGGTGTTAACCAATTATGATCTTCCAAAATCCAGACAAGCACACAATTATGCTTCCCTTTATAAAAGCCAAATATTTTTTTAAAATACAGATTTACAAGAGGTTCATCTTCACTTAACTTTCAAAGAATATCTAATAAATTTTGTACTACTTCATAGCATTGTAAAATTAAGTAAATATTCCCTTTTCAAAAAATAAACTTACCTTGAGTAAGCATGATGAATTCTCTCTTTGCAGTTACCTTGACAATAAACTGTTTATCATTTGACTTCAACCCCACCTACCTCACTTTCACTGTGAAGGCTTGCTTTTTAAGCATGTGGGTTATATTTCATAATGGTTGATTTCGCCTGTTTGTATAATTTCTGTTTTTAAAAGGCCATGCCAAAAACACTGGGAAAGACTCAGATGTAATTGCTTTGTAATGAAATGTTGAAAGCTATTTAGAGTTCATTCAGAGCAATTACATTGTTTAGTCAGTGTGGCTAAATGCTAGACTGAAACTTATAAATACATTTTGTAAAAAATAATCTTATTATATGTTGCATAAGCAAAATATTACAACTAAAATGAAGTCTGTTAAACACACATACTGAAATGACATTGTTCTTTTCCTTCTGGAGTTCACCTCGATAAAACTTCTCAGGACTCTTCAAGCAGTGACATCTAAAACCCATCTTTAGCTGTAAACATAGGATGACAGTAAGTGTGTTGACCAGAGAGCCAGGGAATGTATTTCTTTCCTATTAAATTTTATCTTTCCACATCCAGATGACACTTCAGAACCATCAACAGTATCAAGATGGGATAGGATAGTGGAAAGCACTACATGAGATATTGGCAGGCTATATTTTAGTCCTGACTGCAAGTAACAAGTTCTAATACAGTTGGCATCTCATTTAATGTCTTCATGCCCCGGTTTCCTCCCCTGAAATAGTAATGATTTCCTTTTTCATTCTCTTAACCACAAAGTTTTTAGATAATTAATTTACATCAGCTCATCTGCCAACCAAAAGTACTGGACCAGATAATCCATTGATCATTTCCATTTCTAAAATTCTGTGATCATTGACATCGGCAGTCCACAAATCTGGAATGAACGTCTTGAAATACTCATCTAGTTGCAACTGAAGCAATTATGGAAAGAGATTTTCAAACTAAATGACCAATTTAAACTGAAAAAAAAATGTTTAAATCTCTTTTTTTTTATTCCAACCTGATATACTTTGGTATGACCTTGGCTGTCAGAGGGGTTATCAGTCAAAAGCACGGTTATTCTCACACTTACAAAAATGATTCAAATGACATATTACTAGTTTTATATTGATGTTTCAAAAGCAGTTAAACAATCAGAATGGTTTTATTTGTAGTGTTTGTCCAAATTCTGTATGGATAGAGTTCATTTTCTGTTGTAATATGCCTAAAAATCAAGAGAGAAATATATTGCAACACTGTTTCTTTACTGTTTCATCATTTTAGAAGAGCTTTTATTACTGTAAAGCATTGCATTTCTTTTTTTTTTTTTGTCAATAACATTTTTTATTGAAGTATAGTTAGCAGTGTTATATTAGTTTCAGGTGTACAATATAATGATTCAATTCTCTACATTATTCGGTGCTCATCACAGTAAGTGTACTCTTAATTCCCTCTATCTATTTCATCCATTCTCCCACCCACCTCCCCTCTGGCATCCACCAGTTTGTTCTCTGTATTTAAGATTCTGGGTTTTTTTCTTTTTCTCCTTTTACTTCATTTGTTTCTTAAATCCTCTATATGAGTGAGATCGTATGGTATTTGTCATTCTCTTCCTGACTTATTTCACTTAGCATTTTACCCACTAGTCAATCCCTGTTGTTACAGATGGCAGGATCCCATTCTTTTCTATGGCTGAGTAATATTCCATTGTGCATATACCACATCTTCTTTATCCATTCATCTATGAGTGGACACTTGGGTTGCTTCCATATCTTGGCTATTGTAAATAATGCTACAATAAACATAGGGGTACATATATAAGGATACATATTTTTTTTCAATTAGTGTTTTCATTTTCTTTGGATAAAGAAAATTCTGCTACCCAGTAGCAGAATTGCTAAATCATTTGATATTTCTATTTTTAGTTTTTTGAGGAACCTCCATACTGCTTTCCACAGTGGCTGCACAAATTTATATTCCCACCAATGGTGCACGATTGTTCCTTTTTCTCTACATCCTCACCAATGTTTGTTATTTCTTGTCTTTTGTATTCTAACCATTCTTACAGCTGCAAAGTGATATCTCATCATGGTTTTGATTTGCATTTATCTGATGATTAATGATTTTGAGCTTCTTTTCATGTGTCTGTTGGTCACTTGTGTCTTTTTTTGGAAAATTGTCTATTCAGGTACTCTGCTTTTTATTTTGGTGTAGTCCCAGAGGTTTAATTTTGCTTTTGTTTCCCTTGCCTGAGGAGACATATCTTTAAAAAAAAAATGTTTCTATGGCTGATGTCAAAGAAATTACAGCTTATGTTTTCTTCTAAGAGTCTAATGGTTTCAAGTCTCACACTTAAGTCCTTAATCCATTTTGAATTTATTTTTGTGTCTGGTATAAGAAAGTGGTCCTATTTCATTCTTTGCATATAGCTGTCCAGTTTTCCCAACACAATTTGTTGAAGAGATTGTCTTTTTCTCATTGCATTTTCTTGCACCCTTTGTTGTAGATTAATTGATCATACAATCATGGGTTTATTTCTGTGCTCCCTAATCTGTTCTATAGATCCATGTGTCTATTTCTGTGCCAATACAATACTGTTTTGATCACTACAGCTTTGTTCTTCTTTTTCAAGATTGCTTTGACCAGTTGTAATCTTTTGTGGTTCCATATAAATTTAGGATTATTTGTTCTGGTTCTATGAAAAATGTTGTTGGTATTTTCATAGGCATTGCATTAAATATATAGATTGCTTTGGGTAGTATGCATATGTTAACAATATTGGTCCTTCCAATCCACAAGCATAGAGTATCTTTCCATTTGTGTCATCTTCCATTTCTTTTATCAGAGTTTTATAGTTTTTGGAGTACAGATGTTACACCTCCTTGGTTAGGTTTATTCTTAGGTATTCTATATTTTTGGTGCAACTGTAAATAGGATTGTTTTCTCAATTCCTCTTTCTGCTACTTCCTTATTAGTGCAAAGAAAGTCAACATTTTTTTGTATATTAATTTTGTAATTGTAATTCTGTAATTTGTGACTTCACTCAATTCAATAATCAGTTCTGGAGGTTTCCAAAGTACTATTATTTTTAAATCCATGCACACTTATATATGTGGTGTGAATGCATGTGTGTTATATATAGGAGGTTATGTGTATGTATATGCTTAATCCATGAACACATGTATATTCAGTGTATGAACGTGTTTATGTGTGCATATATATATGTATGCGTGCCTATTGCATAACCATATACGTCATGTGAGTATCTTTATGCTTGTGTAGAGGGTGTTAGTTGAATGATAAATATAGTCAACCAAAATATGTTAATTATAAGATACTATACTTGTATGGCAGTAGGGTAGGGAAAAAAAATTTTGGATTCTTTCTTTTAGCAAACCATACATTTTTTGTTTTCATTCTGTTGCTTGAGAATCTCACTAACTAGAAGCAACACTTCAAAGATGACAACAAACAAAAGCTCGAGAGAACGAGAAACATGGGCTAACATTAAAGTGCTTGATGAAAATGTTACCAAAAATCATTCCTGACTTAACCTACACCTCTTTTTCAAACCTAGAGAGCAAGAGTGCTTGTAACATAAGCCAGGATTATTTATTTTTATTCCACAATAGATTTGTGAGGGGAAAAAAAATTAAAAAATATTGTTTTGGTTTTTTTAAGTTTTGTGTACAGACTCATTAACATTTTCAAAGGAATGAGGCCCTTCAGTTCACTAATAAGTAGTAGACCATAAATATCCTGAAGGAAAAAAAGAAAAATACAAACTTGTCTTCAATGATACCTTTCCAATAATTATGTGTTTTTCTTGATATTTTGTTAAATAGTCATGCATTTTATTTATGAGTAAATAAGTTAGGAATTCTTGAAATAAAGGCATAAGTTTTAAATTCTACTTTTAAAATGCTACACATATTTATGAACTCTGTATATTTTTTTTCATAATTAGACAAATTTTCTGATAAGAAAAATGCTGACATTTAAATTCTTCTCATAAAAACTCAAACTCATCAAAGAGAAACTATGGAAAATTTTTAAGTATCACTTATGTAGAGGTTTTAATTTAAAAA
>NW_027735233.1:0-310 GCF_054177405.1 Leptonychotes weddellii | reverse complement strand
GGAAGGAAGGAAGGAAGGAAGGAAGGAGGCTCACGGAGCAGCACTCCGTCCCTAACAAGGCAGCTCACTGGCGTCAGTGGCTGGGCAGGGGCCAGAGGGGGCAGGACCGCGCAGGTTCACCGCCCAGGTCGGCGGTGGGGCTGCGCATCAGTGGAAGCCGTGAGTCCAGCCCTGGGTGGTGAAGGCCCAGATGGCAGATGGGAGCCACCGGAGGCTTTGGGTCTGAGGAGATGGGATAAGACAATCAAGGCTGGCAGTGAGGCTGAGTCCCTCTGAGATGAAAGAAAGGGACATCTTGGCAAGTGGCCTC
>NW_027735232.1:0-310 GCF_054177405.1 Leptonychotes weddellii | reverse complement strand
GTGTGCCTCTTGCTCTTTCTGGGCTTATTCCTTCACTCTCTACACTTCCCGTCAAAGGGGCACAATGAGGAGAAATATCTATTTGAGGAGAAAGGGCTTTGAATTCCCTGTGGCCAGAACAATTTGGATTTGTCAGCTGGTGGAGAATTTCTGGAATGAACAGGAAGGCCTTTGCAAAACTATGCAACAGTTTACATTGGTCATGTGAAGTGTTTGTCCAAAACAGAGCAAGTTAAAGACCAAATTCTTTTCCCACTGGGGCCTGTGGACAGTGGATTTAAAGAGAAGAACTGTAAAGTCTTCCAAATAT
>NW_027735231.1:0-310 GCF_054177405.1 Leptonychotes weddellii | reverse complement strand
GGAGCATCAGGCTCAGCAGGGAGCTTCTGAGCTTCTCCCTCTGCCTCTCTCTCTCAAATAAATAGAATCTTTAAAAATAAAAAAGCAAATCTTTTGCTTAATAAATATTCACTCTTCCAACTGATTCAGTCAGAGTAAATGTCTCAGTGTCCTTCATGTCCCGTCCTGTCTTTTTTTTTTCCAGCTTTTTTTAATTTTTTAAATTTTTTTATTGTTAAGTTAATCCCCATACATTACATCATTAGTTTTAGATGTAGTGTTCCATGATTCATTGCTTGTGCATAACACCCAGTGCTCCATGCAGAATGTG
>NW_027735230.1:0-310 GCF_054177405.1 Leptonychotes weddellii | reverse complement strand
TTAAAAAGTCATTTTCATTTACATTTTCTTCTGAGGCAGTTCAGCCCTGATACCCAATGGTAGACAGACTTAGCTTGTAAAAGGGGTTTGGTTTCATTGACATATCCTCCCAATAAGATGATCAAACACTTCATTTTACCTTTCTCATGACATCACCTTCATTCTTTTTTTTTTTCCCCAAGTTTTTATTTAAATTCCAGTTCGTTAACACAGTGTAATAGTAGTTTTGGGTGTACGATATAGTGATTCAGCACTTCCATATAAAACCCGGTGCTCATCACAACAAGTGCCCTCCTTAATCCCCATACCT
>NW_027735229.1:0-310 GCF_054177405.1 Leptonychotes weddellii | reverse complement strand
TAGAAGACACCCCAGGGGCGCCTGGGTGGCTCAGTCGGTTAAGCGACTGCCTTCGGCTCAGGTCATGATCCTGGAGTCCCGGGATCGAGTCCCACATCAGGCTCCCTGCTCGGCAGGGAGTCTGCTTCTCCCTCTGACCCTCCTCCCTCTCATGCTCTCTGTCTCTCATTCTCTCTCTCAAATAAATAAATAAAACCTTAAAAAAAAAAAAAGAAGACACCCCAGTGAGAAATCTGTAATCTGTTGCAGGTGCAGAGTGGGGTGCAGGATTGGCAACATCCTTGGCTTCCAGGATCTGCTGGAACATGGG
>NW_027735228.1:0-310 GCF_054177405.1 Leptonychotes weddellii | reverse complement strand
ATTTAGAGACAGAAATCAAGGATCTCTTCTTGTATTAATTTGTGACTGTAGGAGTAGCAAGGAGCATCTTAACTATTTCCTTAGGAGTAATGCACCTGTCATGTATAGGGATCAGGAAAGTTTCTCTCCAGATCAAAGTGTGTGCTTCTTTTCTGTCAGGATATCAGAACTAAATAACCCAATGCATTTCCCTTTTTAGATTGGCTACTAGGAAATTCAGTATAAACTCAGTGTTCTACTTGAGTACTTCATTTCAAGGACATTGTGCTTTTCTATTATTTTTTCGACTTTAGATTTCCTATTTCCTATT
>NW_027735227.1:0-310 GCF_054177405.1 Leptonychotes weddellii | reverse complement strand
CAGTCTGTGGGAAGGCGAGAGAGACAGACTAACCCACGACTGACCCAGAGTCCTGAGATTCTAGGAAGGGCAGAGCTGGGGAGGAAGATTGGAGGAGGAACTTACTTCTTCTTTTTTTTTTTTTAAAGGAACTTACTTACGTTTTTTGGCGCAAGACAGCCTAAGACAGCCCTGAAGATTTGAACCTGAGGGAAAATGCGGCCACCCGGCAGAGGCTTGAAAATGCCAACTGTTTGCCTAACTCTCTTATTTTTCCTTCTTATCATTGTCTAAACGTGATTTTCCATGGTAGCAATCAATGAATGTGTGT
>NW_027735226.1:0-310 GCF_054177405.1 Leptonychotes weddellii | reverse complement strand
TTTGGCTCAGGTCATGATCCGAGGGTCCTGGGATTGAGTCCCGCATCGGGCTCCTTGTTCAGCAGGGAGCCTGCTTCTCCCTCTGCCTGCCACTCCCCCTGCTTGTGCTCTCTCTCTTCAACAAATAAATAAATAAAATCTTTAAAAAAAATAAATAAAATGTCCAGACCTTTGAGATCATTAAATTAAAAAAAAAAAAAGACCCTGCATTCTGGTTTTTACCTATTTTATTTATTTATTTTTTTTTAAAGATTTTATTTATTTATTTGAGAGAGAGAATGAGATAGAGAGATCACGAGGGTCAGAGGGA
>NW_027735225.1:0-310 GCF_054177405.1 Leptonychotes weddellii | reverse complement strand
TGTAGAGAATGTCAAAATTGTTAGATGCAGAGAATGACAGAAGCAAAATGTGTTTAAGTTGGACTTTTCTGCGTTTGACCAGTGTTCTAAAGGGATTTGGCATTTGTTTTCTTTTTACAGTGATGAAGTATCTGCTTTCTAGGGTAGAACAGAAATCTTTAATTTTGTGGGCAAGGAAATATTCTTTTTGCTTAATATAATATATACTAAAAGATACTGTAGGGTTGAGGCTAGTGGAATTAATCTTAGCCTCATATAAATGAGGTTATAATCAAAGGTAGAACACATAGATTAGGATGGCCACTGTACC
>NW_027735224.1:0-4847 GCF_054177405.1 Leptonychotes weddellii | reverse complement strand
CCAGGATCATGACCTGAGCCGAAGGCAGTCGCTTAACCAACTGAGCCACCCAGGCGCCCTTGTAATTTTTTTTTTTTTTTTTTTTTTAAGGCAATTGTGAATTGCCAGGTTTAATATGAAAAACTACAATTTAGTGTAACATAGAGGATGAGTTTTGGTACAGAAGGTAGAAACTACTTGATGATAGAGTTCAATATGGATAACCTGTTACAGATGACCCACATAGGCAAAATTAAGACTCAACTTTGCATATTAAAAGCTGGTAATTTTGACATGAACAATATTTGGTGCCAAGAACTAGAAATATATTTTGATCAATTTCTTGCAATATTTGTTTTTCTTTAAAATTAAAGCCCTTCTTACAAAAACAGGGGATTATTGCCAAGAGATTTGAAATTTTGATCAGAAATTCCAGGAAGCCCTAGGTCTCTGGGTAATGTATGAGTCACAGGGAAGGAATCTATCACTATCTGGATAAAGCTTTTCTCTAAAAACCTAAGCAGGGCAATAGGTCATGGACGGTCGATTACTTTATTTGTAATGACATAAGTAAATATTAACAGGACTACTCTCTTCAGAATAATTGATGACTACTTAAAAAGAAATAATTATACATTTATTATTCAGAATTTTAAGGGGTTGATTTTACCTTCCTATTTTATTCTTTCACCATTTCTTTCTCAGAGGTAGATCTTTCAAGAAAATTTTTATGAGAAATCAAGAAAGCCAGAGGCTTTTTGATGAAGTGTTGTTTTTACTTGGGAGAGGGAAAAAAATACCCAGGGAAGGGAAAGCTACTATGCACTGATAAATTCTCATTTTTATCATTTAATTTTGTAATAACACTTAGAATCATTTCTTACAAAATCCCAATGAAATAACTTTAATCACATTACTTTTGCTTGATCATCATGTCATACTTTTTCACTGATTTATATATTCAACACATATTTATAGATCGCCATAGTTAGGAAAAGGTTTTGAGGTATAGTAAAGAACAAAGTAAAATCCTGCCCTCATGGAACTTGCCTTTTATCAAAATGATTATCCTGCTGAGTGCTCTATGTCATGGGACATCTGCATTCAGACTCAAGGACATGAGTTCAGAACTTCCGCCCTCTGTCAGTTCACTATATTGCTTCCATCTAGGTGACATTTTAGAGTTTATACCACATGGCATATAATTTGTAATCTAGAATTTTCACATACTTTATATTGCCTCATACAGTCATTTTATCTGCTCATTTACTTTTTACATTCCTGTTTGCTTATAAAGAAACTAAAGCTTAGATGGGTTAAATATTAATTAAGTCATTCATTCATTCACTCAGTCAAATAATGTGTGCTTACTGAGTTGGGCACTGTGCTGGGTATTGGGATGGTAAGAGAACAAAGAAGCAAAGCAGTAGTTACATGTTCTGCTAGAGACAGGGCCGGCTTCAGCTTCATGGGGATGCAAGCTGTGCAGTCAGTCACACAGGGCACTGTGCTTAGAAGTCCCTGCACTTGGTTTGACGCTCTACTCTCACTGTCCAGAAATTCTCTTTTAAGTTTTATTCTTAAACTTCTATTTTGTACGTGAAGTGCACTGAAACAATGGAGGAAGCCTGTGAACGTAGGAGATACTCCCAACGTGCACGTCAGTGGCCATTTCTTGCCTCCACTTTGGCATAGAGAGTTTGTAACACCACATGAGCACTGAATTCGGATGGGTTCTTTATGCTCAAGACCATTTGGAGTAAAAGACGTGACTGTGTTATGTCACGACTCTGGGAGGACACCTAGAGTCCCGCACGGTCACATTTTCTGTTCAAACCAGAACTTGCCTCAAACACAGAAGGAAGGCAACGATGTTCTAAAACCACAAATAATCAGGAACCCTATCTTGTATTTTTTTCTCATGTTATTTCCCTGTATTAGCCAATCACTTGCTTGAATACGATGACACAAAAATAAAGGGAGAGACCGGGCAACCCATAGTTCCTTTTCCTGTCAGTGCTTCCTTTCTCATCCGTAAATGGAGGTAGAGAATATTAGTAGAATTGGTGTGTACCAAAAAAGTACACAGCGAGAGGCTAGAGATTTAACAATATCTCACATATTGTTTTCTAAACATGACAGAAGTGTGAGCGTGTTGCTAAAACAAACGGTTGAATTAGTAACCGGTTAAACTGTACTCCCCAGAGACCAAGGGACACGTGGATGTCAGCCTTTAGGATGTTAGTGGTGCGCTAAGACCGCTGTCTGCAGACTCTGGTGGTTTGCTACTGAAGGGTTAACACGAGACCGTCAGAGCTGAAAGAGCTCTCAACAGGCTGCAAGAATGGATTGAAATGGAGATAAAATCCTTTGGGGATAATTGTAAAATCTGGTGACTTGGTTCAAAGTATTTATTGTGTCAGTATAGGACACAAAAGAAATGTTCCATATGGTCATACTCTGTGGCTTCATTGAGTGAGTTTAATATGTGTCATTATGACAGAAAAGACAATCCAGTCATAGGCTGCATTAATAAAACCAGAGAAACTAAAACAAGGGAGGGGGATTATTCCAGGATGTCAGAGACCGGTGGGGCTGATTACAGTAATCACATTACGTGGGAAGCATCTTTAAAAACATGTCAAATAAATATTTAAAGAAAATTAGAATATATTGTCTGTAGAATGATATTAGGGGTACATGGTAGCTGCCTTAGCTGTTTAAAGGGATCATACACGGAAGATGGAGGTAATGTATTCTTTGTGATCCAAGAAGGTGTATGACTTCTGAAAGAAAGTCAGGGAGAGGCCACTTCTGATCCAATAGAAGGAACACATTAATTGGAACTCCTAAGAGGCAGGCTGTATGCTTTTCTAGGCAGTGAATTCACTTGTACTGAAAGTGTGTAAGAAGATACTGGAAATTCGAATTACAGTTGTAAAAGAATTCTTCACTGAGTGACAGGTTGCGCTAGATAACCTCTCCGTTTCCTTCCAAGTCACGACATATTTGAAGAATCAAGTTAAGACCAGGAATTGGGTATCATGTGAATAACGACTACACACCTAATAAGGCAATATCTTTGCCATAATGCAAGCTTTATTGCCTAAATTTACCATTGGAATATGCCTTTTTGTCTGTTGTGGCATCTATAGACTATTACTCATTGTTTACCATGTATTTTAACCATGGGATACAGATTTGGGGAACCTTTTGCTCTGCTGAATTCATAATAAAAATCTTGGCTGGTTATGGAATAATTGGAACATATATGTAGATGTTATGTTTAAACTGTTTCCTTCCCAGATATTAGTATCCATTATTTGTCTTTATTTGTAGTCCTGACATTATTTTATGCCATAAAAATATACCTTTAGATTAATTAAGTCTGAAGTACAATTGTTTAATTGGGAAAATGATAAAGTAAAAACGCATTTTCCCACTTTTTTTTTTTTTCTCTTTATGGTTTGCTAGTATGCTGTGATATTAGACTCTGGAATAAATGCTAAAGCTGACTGGATTTGATCAAAGCCCTTTTTGTCATTGTCGTCTCATAAAAACCTCATGAAACAGATATGGTCAAAGATGAGGCAGCCGAGCTTCTCTCTTCTGTTCCAGCGTCTTTTGTGCAGCAAAGCTTTATGCTTTCAAAGTCAAATAGAACAGAAAACAAGAATCTGATTCATCATAGTGTAAATGGAATTTTGATTTGTAGTATCTAATATGAGAAACTATAAATCACAGCATAGTCAATTTGGACTAAATTATAAAGGAAACTTTAATTTTAAATGGGGATGCTAAATTCATCCTCTGTAAAGCTTATGCACCAGCTCTGGGCAGATATTTGAATGTTGGCGCTATGCCAGGAACAAAACAGCAAGGCAAAACAAACAAACAAAAACCCAAGAAAAACTTCACAAATTGGAGTCTGTACTACACTATACTTGGTGCTTCATAATTGTAAACCATAGTAATGTGTGTGCCTATATGTGATTACTAAGTTTTATTTTTCTCAAATGACGAGTTATAAGAAATATCTATGCAAGGCAGTTAACTCTCTCCAACAGAGGCAGGATATGGAGGCAGCTAGTGGAATGGAGGCATTTGGCTTGAGGCCTAGTGCTATTGGTAAACCACAATTTCTTGCAGTGCCACTATAATTTAAATTAAGTAGAAGGCAGGCTTATAAACTCACATTATGACCCAAACTTTATGGCCTTTTTATATCTCCTGGGTTCTGATCACAATGAAACTTTCTCCATCTGAAGCAATTTAATGCAAACATTCCTTTGGCAGACTATAAAATGTGATTTTTCAGTCAACCTTTTATAGGTATGTTGGGTGCATATTGTGTGCCCAGTTGGAAAAGGAAAAAAAAAAGAAAAAGAAGAAGAAACAATGACAGTGTAAGCATTGGAACATATGTGTTGTGCTCCTATAAAACAGATTTGCACATGAAAAAATACTAAGATCTTGCTAGCCCAGTTTTTGTTTTTCTCTGCAGAAGGCAGATGAACAAATTTTCAGCTGAACATATTAGTCTGTTAAAGAGCAACACTTAGAAGCTCGACAATTAGAAATTTTCCAGCACTCAAATTCATTTTATATATTATCTCCCTCCCAGCCCCAACAAAACTGTTTCTCTTTGCAAGTAGAAAATTCCTCTCTTGACGATGGACTCTGAAAAACAAACTGAGGGTTCTAGAGGGGAGGGGGGTGGGAGGATGGGTTAGCCTGGTGGTGGGTATTGAGGAGGGCACATTCTGCATGGAGCACTGGGTGTTATGCACAAACAATGAATCATGGAACACTTTATCTAAAACTAATGATGTAATGTATGGGGATTAACATAAGAATAAAAAAAAAAA
>NW_027735223.1:0-310 GCF_054177405.1 Leptonychotes weddellii | reverse complement strand
TGAGAGATGATGGACTCTGAAAAACAAACAGGGTTCTAGAGGGGAGGGGCGTGGGAGGATGGGTTAGCCTGGTGGTGGGTATTGAGGAGGGCACATTCTGCATGGAGCACTGGGTGTTATGCACAAACAATGAATCATGGAACACTTCATCTAAAACTAATGATGTAATGTATGGGGATTAACATAAGAATAAAAAAAAAATTGTAATATTGCCAGGGTTGAAAAATATTTGCATTATCAATTAATCCACCCAAGTTATATAAAGCACAGTCACTTCTTTTCCCGGCAATCATAAATTAAAAATTTTTGA
>NW_027735222.1:0-310 GCF_054177405.1 Leptonychotes weddellii | reverse complement strand
AAGAAATCTGTCTAAAGTTTAGTCAAGCTGAGGGGACATTAACCCACAGCTAATCTATTCTCTAATAACTCTTTCTGTCTGTAACTCTCAGATCTCTAATGGAGATTCCCTCTCTTCCTTGAGAGAGTCATCTGATCACTCAGGACACTCTATTTGTCAATCAAACTGAGTTAGAGGAATCACACTGCTAAATGCAGTGGTTTCATATGATTTCATGTTTATGAGTGTTTACATACATAGGCCAGAAAACACCTACGTGGTGCAGGTACTCACAGAACCCTTCACATGCTAGAGTGTTTTATACCATGTT
>NW_027735221.1:0-310 GCF_054177405.1 Leptonychotes weddellii | reverse complement strand
CCTCTATCTCTACCACCAAATAGATGGTGGCCATCATCCTTCAAGCCTATGGTCCACTGAAAAATACCTGAAGGTCTCATGACTAAAGTGTTACTAGACAGTAAGTGACCTCCTCATAACACCAGCTAGGCCCTCATGGTCCTGGAAACTTGCTTCCAAATTCCTGAGAGCCTTGTGCTATCCCTCACCCCCTCCGCACTTGAAAGCATACAATCAGTCACTGCTCACAACTTCAGTTCAGCTCTTTCGACCCACGGGTCCTCTCCCCGAACTTTAACTACATTTTTTGCACCACAGCTGCCTCAACAGT
>NW_027735220.1:0-310 GCF_054177405.1 Leptonychotes weddellii | reverse complement strand
CACATGGAAAGGCTGACTGTCCCACCACCTACGTGCACACTGAAGACGCTCCAAATAAAGCTCTGCATTGCCAAACAACGTGCCTTTGGAGATGTTCCGGGGCGAGAAGTCGCTGGCTGCAGCGTGTGGGGAGACTGGCTGGTGGTCACATGTGTGTGGCCCTCGGCACCCTCTCCGAAAGCAGGCTCAGTGCGCCGGGTGGGCCTGTCCCTGCTCAGGGCGGGCGGGGGCGGGGTGGGGGGTGTGCGGCGGGGAGGACGCCGCCTCCCTCCTTCCTGAGCAACCGGCTCCTGGGGCTTCTTCAGAGCCT
>NW_027735219.1:0-310 GCF_054177405.1 Leptonychotes weddellii | reverse complement strand
GGGCGCCTGGGTGGCTCAGCCGTTAAGCGTCTGCCTTCGGCTCAGGTCATGATCCCAGGTCCTGGGATCGAGCCCCGCATCGGGCTCCCTGCTCCACCGGAAGCCTGCTTCTCCCTCTCCCACTCCCCCTGCTTGTGTTCCCCCTCTCACTGTGTCTCTCTCTGTCAAATAAATAAATAAAATCTTTAAAAAAAAAAAAGAAGAGTGCCAGAGGAAAATGCTCTTTTCGGATATATAATTTCTAGTCGGAAAAGCTAAGCACTAGAAATCTTATGGATTGGTTCCCTCAAGAAAGAAGCCCCAGAATTCT
>NW_027735218.1:0-310 GCF_054177405.1 Leptonychotes weddellii | reverse complement strand
TTTTTTTTTTTAACATGAACAACTTTTTTTGTGAAAAATAACTTTTCCAAAAGAAAAAATATCTGTTGTGAAAGAACAGGTCTCTTAGCTCTGGAAAATTCTTGTATATACGTTTGTGAATGAGAATGAAAAAGGCAAACGATAATGTATTTCTGGATTGACATTTTTGTTTTTCAGCACTCTTAAAGTTGTAGTTTCCTTGTCTCTGACTTGTACAGTTTCAGAGAAGTCTGGTAACTTTTATCCTTGTTTCTGAATGAGTTCTGGAAATTGTTCATCTTAATAGCTCCCTGGCAGTGGTCCTGTCCCT
>NW_027735217.1:0-310 GCF_054177405.1 Leptonychotes weddellii | reverse complement strand
TAACAATCCCACACTTGAAGATTCTAGTCCCAAGTTTTCATTTCTCCTCTAAAAGATCACATTTACCTTTTATTTATTTTTTTTAAGATCTTATTTATTTGACAGAGAGAGACAGCGAGAGAGGGAACACAAGCCTGGGGAGTGGGAGAGGGAGAAGCAGGCTTCCCGTGGGGCAGGAAGACCGATGCGGGGCTCAATCTCAGGACCCTGGGATCATGACCTGAGCTGAAGGCAGATGCTTAACAACTGAGCCACCCAGGTGCCCCTCACATTTACCTTTTAAAACAGTGGTCTATGATGCCTTAATCCC
>NW_027735216.1:0-310 GCF_054177405.1 Leptonychotes weddellii | reverse complement strand
TGGGGCCGACTGTGACTCCAGAGTCCATGTTCTTAACAGGAGTGCTCTGTGTCTCCCATGAAAGGGAGTGCGGGCTGCAAGTGTGCCGTTACTGAAGACTTAGCGTACGGCGCGTTGGGTTTTTAATATCTTCTTTAATTCTCACAATGCCTCTGGGACATAGGTACTACCTTTATCTTTATTTTACAGATGTGGAATTGGCAGCTCAGGATAGGAATTTGACTTGCCCAAGGTCACACAGCAAGCAAGGAGCAGAAAAGGGTGACTTTATTCATTCATTCATTCATTTATTTATTTATGGTTCTATTTA
>NW_027735215.1:0-310 GCF_054177405.1 Leptonychotes weddellii | reverse complement strand
ATCACTGCATTGAGTGTGGCCATACAGCCTGGCTGGTCTCAGCATTTACTATGGGACAGGTGCCTGGCTGCTGAGCCCTCCCTCCCTCCCTCCCTCACCAACAGGGATGGACTTTTGTTCCAGGTATTGTTCTAGATCCTGGGGATCCTGAGGTTGAACTAGACAGACAAGGTTCCGGCTCGCAGGGATGTTCTAATGGTGGGTCAACTGGGCCCCACCACCAGAGACTCTGTTGACCAAGCAAGTAAACCAATGACGTACATTCAGGTTGTGATAACAGCAGTGTTCAAAGTAGACAGGACAACAAGGT
>NW_027735214.1:0-310 GCF_054177405.1 Leptonychotes weddellii | reverse complement strand
TTCCATACAGGCCCTCCCATGTTAGAAAACTGCCTCAGAAACCTTCAGTGGGTCAAATACCCTGTCTTTGAACAGTATGAGGAAGTAGACTATACCTGGGGCATACACTTAAACTTACTCTGCCCATTGAGATTCTAAGACTTTGATGAGGCCCATTTTAGTGCTATCTTATTCAACAAACAGTTCAATCCCACAAATATTGAGTAAGCAAGTACCATCTGCAAGACATTCATTCAATAAATATTTCCAACTTCAACTATGTATCATGCACGAGAGATTCACCTACAAGAAAAAGATGAAGAGAGATGGG
>NW_027735213.1:0-4848 GCF_054177405.1 Leptonychotes weddellii | reverse complement strand
TTTTTTTAAGATTTTATTTATTTATTCATGAGAGACAGACAGAGAGAGAGAGAGAGAGAGAGAGAAGCAGGCTCCCAAGGAGCAGGGAGCCCGATGCGGGACTCGATCCCAGGACCCTGGGATCATGACCTGAGCCGAAGGCAGAGGCTTAACCATCTGAGCCACCCAGACGCCCCTGTCTAAATATTTTAAAGTTATAAATCAGGTTAGGAGAGCTTGGGTGGCTCAGTGGGTTAAGAGTCCAGCTCTTGGTTTCAGCTCAGGTCATGATCTCAGGGTCGTGGGATCGGGTCCCGCGTCGGGCTTTGCACTCAGCATGGAGTCTGCTGGAGATTATCTCCCTCACTCTCTCCCTCTGCTCCTCCCCCTGCTTCTGAGTGCTGTCTCACTCTCTCTAAAATAAATAAATAAAATCTTAAAAGAAAAGTTATAAATCAGGCTAACAGTCAAATACAATATGTTCTGCCTTCCTATCTCCATAATGAATTGGAAACAAATTTGAATTTAGAGCTTTTGGATCTCTGTCGTGCCAGGCAACCTGGCTCCCAGCTACAGCCTATGGACTAGCCCCTTCCCTTTCCAACCGCTATCTTTTCATAAATTTGTATAGAAATCCAAACCTCCATGTCTCAAACTCTGTTCACATGCCCTGCAAACAGCCAGCCCACAGCCATTCCTGAGCCTGAGGTGTGTATGGTGATGGCAGTGGCTCAGACCTAGGTAAGAGGCCTGTGTAGGCTCTGGAAGTGAGCAGGGAATTCCAGGGCCCTGGGCATCCAGAGAGTGGCCTGAGGGTGTGTGGGCTCCAGGTTGGTACAGCCCCTTGGCCCAGACTCCTGAACCCATGAGGGTGTTCCCACAGGAGAAACAGAGCAGGGCCTCAGAAGTTCAGGGCACAACTCAGGGGCCTTTTTGCCTGGGTCTAAAAAGTATATGCCTTGGGCGCCTGGGTGGCTCAGTTGGTTAAGCGTCTGCCTTCGGCTCAGGTCATGATCCCAGGGTCCTGGGATCGAGTCCCACATCGGGCTCCCGGCTCAGCGGGGAGCCTGCTTCTCCCTCTGACCCTCTCTCCTCTCATGCTGTTTCTCGCTCACTCGCTCTCTAAAAAATAAAAAAATAAAATCTTTAAAAAAAAAAAAAGTATATGCCTTACCTCATACCTGTCAGAATGGCTATTATCAAAAAGATGAGAAATAAGTGTTGGCGAGGATGTGGAGGAAAGGGAACGCTTGTGAGCTATGGATGGGAATGTAAATTGGTGCAGCCACTATGGAAAATAGTATGGAGATTCCTTAAAAAATTAAAAATAGAACTACCCTATGATCCAGCAATTCCACTTCTGAGTATTTATCCAAAGAAAATAAAAACACTAATTCAAAAAGAGATACGCGTCCCTGTGTTCACTGCAGCATTATTTACAATAGCCAAGACATGGGCGCAAACCAAGTGGTCGTTGATAAGATGAGTGGCTAAGGAAGATACGATATATATCATGGAATCCTACTCAGCCATAGAAAAGAAGGAAATCTTTTCATTTGTGACAACATGGATGGACCTAGAGGGTATTCTGCTAATGAAATAAATAAGAGAAAGACAAATACCATACGATTTCACTGATATGAGGAATCTGAAAATCAAAACACAGGAACCCAAGCAAAACAAAACAGAAACAGACTCATAGATACAGAGTACAAGTTGGTGGGTGCCAGAGGGGAGGGGGGTTCGGGGCAGGAAAAATAAGTGAAGGGGATTAAGAGGTACAAACTTCCAGTTATAAAATAAGTCACAGGGATATAATGTTACAGCATAGAGAATATAGTCAATAATACAATAACTATATGATGACAGACGCTAACTAGACCTATCTTGGTGATCATTCACATTGTATAAAAATATCAAATCACTGTCTTGCATACCCGAAACATAAAATATTGTATGTCAATTATAATTCAATTAAAAATGTAAAAAACATTAAAAAAAAGAGATACACCTCAAACCGGTGGCCAATATATGGTGTCTTCTTCTCCTTAGTGTGGATGTATGGATGGGGAGACCACGAGGTGAAGAATGAAATAGCCCCCTCACTATTACAAATAATAACCTGCTTTGAATACGTTTTGCTTCCCATCTCCCACGACCTTGAGTTTGGGGATGAGAAGGCCCTAGTGCTCACAGAGAAATGTTTTCATCAAAATGCGTGGTCATGGCTTCACTGAATTAGCAGCTGAAACTGCCTCCTGGAGGTTCAGAAAGGGAGAAGTGGGGAGTGGTAGATGAGCACATATCAAAGTTGGTTGGCTCCCTCATTTTCCTTAGTCACCTACTTGTACCTGTACTGCCCTGATTTTACTCCCGAGGGCACCTGGACCAGCTCTGAGTCGCCCTCGGTGTGGGGCAGGCACTGTTTGTCCCAAAGCAATGGCATGACTCTACTAGTTTCTCTCCATGTTTATGCACCCACAGTTTGCCGGCCTCAAGCCAAGCTACTACCCTATACCTTGCACCGACCCCCCGCCCCTGGGGTGTCTCACAATTTTCCCCTTTCATGGTGTTTTTCCTCTAGAGTTAGTTCAGCATATTGGTAAAAACCAGGACCTCACCAGAATTCATTTCTAAATATTTAGCAATTTCCATTGAGATTTCCTCTTCAGGTTGTGCATTATTTGGAAGTATATGTCTCAATTTCCAAATCAATAAAGGTTTCTGGTACGAGCGCGTGCATGCGTGCGTGTGATTCTAACTGCAGTGCGTTGTGTGGCTAGAGAGTGTGGTCTGTAAGCTACTGTTTTGGGTTTTTTTGAGATTTCTTTTTGGTACAGTAAATGGTCCATTTTGTAAATGTTCATTTGTGTGCCTAAAAATAATGCCGATTCTCAGTCTTTGGGATATATATATGTATATGTTTATATATGTCTGTGTATGTATACCGACATTTGACCAGTTGTTAATTGGGTTGTTCAATTCTACTAAACCCTAGAATTTTGTCTACTTGAAATTATTATTATGTTAAAATCTCCAATATACTTGGACACTTGCCAGTTTCTCCTTATGAGTCTTTTTTTTGAGATTCTCTTATAAGGGGACAGATGATTTCCTGATTGCTGTCTATTCTTGTAAGACTGTTCCTTTTATCATTATAAAAGATTACTCTTTATCCCTGTTAAAATTCATTGTCTAATATTTTATTTTGTCTGATTTGGTATTGCTCTACCAGCTTTATTTTAGTTAGCTGTTTACTAGTAATTATGTTTTCATCTCTTCATGTTTAACCTTATTGTGTCCTTTCTGTTTTGTTATATTTGCTTTTCAGTGTACCTGACAAAGATCATATAGCTCATTTTAAAAATCCAAATATAGGGGCACCTGGGTGGCTCAGTTGGTTAAGTGACTGCCTTCAGCTCAGGTCATGATCCTGGAGTCCCAGGATTGAGTCCCGCATGGGGGGGGGGTTCCCTGCTCAGCAGGGAGTCTGCTTCTCCCTCTGACCCTCCCCCCCATGTACTCTCTCTCTCTCTCATTCTCGCTCTCTCAAATAAATAAATAAAATCTTTAAAAATCCAAATATATAGGCTGTCTTTTATATATGAATTTAGTCCTCATATTTATCATGATTTCTAAAGTAGTTGGGCATATTTCTGTTTTTTTTTTAAAGATTTTATTTATTTATTTGAGAGAGAGAGAATGAGAGAGAGCATGAGAGGGAGGAGGGTCAGAGGGAGAAGCAGACTCCCTGCCGAGCAGGGAGCCCGATGCGGGACTCGATCCTGGGACTCCAGGATCATGACCTGAGCCGAAGGCAGTCGCTTAACCAACTGAGCCACCCAGGCGCCCAGTTGGGCATATTTCTAACATCTTCTTTGGAGTTTCTGATACCCATGCTTGTTTAAAAAAGATTTTATTTATTTATTTGAGAGAGAGAGCACGAGCATTGGGGGGTAGGGGGGCAGGGAGAGGGAGAAGCAAGTTCCTCACTAAGCAGGGAGCCTGACGCCGGGCCAGATCCCAGGACCCTGGGAACATGACCTGAGCCGAAGGCTTAACCGACTGAGCCACCCAGGCCCCCACCCATGCTTTTTTTTTTTACTTCCCTTACTCCCTACTGCTTTTCTGCCTTTGTTGGATTAAGAATAAAATGTTTTTCCTTCTCCTTACTTCTCTAATTATGTGTAAGATATGCACCTTTGTCTATGTTTTTAATTATTACCCTTACATTCTTTTTTTTAATTAGTTTCAGAAGTAGAATTTAGTGATTCATCAGTTGCATACAACACCCAGTGCGCATTCCATCATGTGCCCTCCTTAATGTCCATGACCCAGTGACCCCATCCCCCCACCTCCCTCCCCTCCAGCAACCCTCAGTTTGTTCCCTATAGTTAAGAGTCTCTTATGGTCACTTTTTGCAGATGATATGATACTTTATGTGGAAAACCCAAAAGACTCCACTCCAAAACTAGAACTCATACAGGAATTCAGTAAAGTGGCAGGATATAAAATCAATGCACAGAAATCAGTTGCATTTCTATATACCAACAACAAGACAGAAGAAAGAGAAATTAAGGAGTCGATCCCATTTACAATTGCACCCAAAACCATAAGATACCTAGGAATAAATCTAACCAAAGAGGCAAAGAATCTGTACTCAGAAAACTATAGAATACTCATGTAAGAAATTGAGGAAGACACAAAGAAATGGAAAAACGTTCCATGCTCATGGATTGGAAGAACAAATATTGTGAAAATGTCTATGCTACCTAGAGCAATCTACACATTTAATGCAATCCCTATCAAAATACCAGCAACTTTTTTCAAAGAAATGGAAAAAATAATCCTAAAATTTGTATGGAACCA
>NW_027735212.1:5108-14212 GCF_054177405.1 Leptonychotes weddellii | reverse complement strand
GACCATGGGGCCAGGATCAGCCCAGATGGAGGGTTTGGGGAGGGTCCCTGGAAAGGAATCAGATGGAGAGTTGCAAGGGTGCCCTTCTCTCCTCATTTTCCCACCTGTCACCCCAAGGCCCTTCCCACACCGGTCACCATCAGCCCTGACCCTCTGTGACCCCCAAATGCCCAGGGGGTTGTTGGGCGGAAACAGGAGGTCTGGGGCAGACTTACCTGCCCGTGCCTGGTCCCATAGGCCCCGACACAGCCCTGGAAGAGAGTTCCTGTGAGTGCGTCCCCCACCCACACGTAGCTGCTCCAGGCCTGGTTTGGGCCCCTGGGCACCAGGGTCACATCTGGGGCTGAGCACACTCCTTTCCCCAGAAGTTCTGCCCCCACTGATCCTCCACAGTCCTGAGATCTCCCAGGGACCAGGACCTGGGGGCTGGGGGGAAGGACAACCCCATCCCTCCTCGTTTCCAGAAAGCTCACCAAGGTAGAGAAGGGCAGTGAGGGTCAGGGTCCCAGCGCTGCCTCCCATGGTCCCCAGCCGTGCAGACAGCTTATAAAGTCCTCAGAGTGTGCTGGACGGACAGATGCACAGGGTGTGACCCAGCCCAGGCCCCGTGTTGCTGGTCACGGGTCCCAGATGGATGGCCTCACAGGAAGGGGGACAGCCCCTCCAGGGCCTCGCTCTGCTCTCCCTGAAGGGTGGCCTGAGAGCAGCAGGTCCTGGGACTGTTCAAAGCAGATGTGAGTCTCCCCAGACCACACTCACTCTGCCTCCTCCCCACCAAGCCCAAGTCCAGAGAACAGCACTGGTCCCCACACATGAAGCTTGGGGAGGTAGGGCAGGGTCTGGGAGCCAGCCCACTTCCAGTTCCACTTCTGCCCCTTACTCACACAGAGGCTGTGTGACCTGGGCTGTGACACTTCCCTTTCCTGAGCTTCTGTAAATGCAAATTTTCATCCTTCCACCACACTGACAGTCAACCAGTGACCACATCCAGTCATGGCGCGAGGCACTGGAGATTCATTGGTGAGGGAGCAGACTTGTTCCTTCCCTGGATGCACGGGGCTGTGATTAGTGATAACAGACAATATAAATATTTAGGCGGGAAACAATTCTATTATAGCCTTATAAGATTCTTCCAAGTTGGAAGAAAAAAGAAAACGGAATCATGAGAATCATAATGTGTAGACATCATACAGTCTGGGTCCTGGTTGTGAGGGGTCCTTCTGGGGGATGGAGTGATGGAAGGCAGGAGCTGGGGTTTAGCACAGAGATGGGAGTGGGGGCATCCTCAACCAGAAAGATTTGAGCTGTTCTCAGAACTGAGAGCAATCAGGAAGCCAGGGCCTTGTCACACAGGATTTTGAGCATCATGCAAGCATTTGGGATTTCTACTTTAAGGCAATGGGAAGATTTTAACCAGCAGACAGTCGAACAAATTTCTGTCTGGAAAAGACTAACGCTGTAGGAAATACAATTAGTGGTCAAACCCCAGCATTCGTCTGGTCCCCGGGTGGTGTGTTGATCAGTAATTAAGCTGTGTATGTAGTTTTCTCACTTAAGTCTTACCCAAACCTATCACACAAAACACATGTACAGTTGAGCAGAATGAGCCAGGATGGTAGGTTGAAGAGGAGTTGGCCAGGTTCAGATTGGCTGAGGGGGCAGCCCGAGAGAAGGCATGGAATTGTTAATAGCTCAGTTTGCGTTGCTTGGGGAGGTGTTTGGGTTGGAGTGTGAGTTGTGTTTGCTGGCGCTGGTGGGTTTAGTTCTAGTCTGATGGTCATAGCCTTGAAGATGAGATGGTACAACTTAGATCTTTCTGCAGCAGAGTGCGGGCGGGTTTTGAGTCTCCCACAGGATCAGACCAGCCTGGTGATTAAAAGGATCCTCTGGAGGTGGTGGGAGGAATGAACTGGGGAGAGGAGAGGCCTAGTTGAGGAGCAGTGGGGAGGCTGACGGGCTGATGCACACAGGCTTCTTGAGTTCTTGTGATGGGTTGGACGTTGTTAAGAGGGTCTCAGGGGCCTGGTGGTGTGTATCCGGTGAGTGGACATGAGCGCCAGAGCACGAGGCTATTCCACCCCCTGTCTGGTGCCTGGAGGAGCCAGTGGGGCCACCCCAGGAGGATGACCCAGGGAGAGGCAGACATTGGGAGGTGCTATGAAGACAGATTGTCATTTCTCAGAAGGAAGCACAGCCCTTCCTCCTGCCCTGGGACTAGATTTTCTTTGCCCCCCACACTTCCCTTCATTGACTTCCTTGTTTCTGTAAGTCAACACCATCTTTCTCTTCATCACTCCTTCTAAACCTCCAATTCATTTCTGCCTCCTCAGGGCTCCGTCCTCCCCTGGGCAGAGCTCTCCATCCCGTACTGTGAATTCCTTCTCCAGGCATGGGATTAAGGGCATGGGTTGGAGGCAATTCAGAGATCGAATTGAAGTTAGAGCTGAAACACTGTCATTCTTTAGCAGATACTTCCCCTTTCTGAGTCTCCCGTTCCTCATAGTGACGACATAGTGGCCTCTCCCCTCAGGATTGTGTGGCTCCATCTGGGGTGGTTTCATGTATGGCTTGTAGACCCTGAGATGCCTGCAGTGTCAGAGCTCATATCACAGGGTCATTGAAGGCCACAGCCAACATCCACTCCCAGCACACAGAAATGCCAGATAAAGGTTTGTAAGATCCATAGCCACAGTTAAATTAGAGTAACTAAAGTGCCAGAAATGCAGAGTGACTCCCTAGACATAAGCAGAGACCAACGCTGAGTGGGCTTGGTCATGGGTCCCAGAGATGGGCCCTAGGACCTGGTTTGCTGTGTATGTATGGAGACAGGTGGCAAAGCCCCAGAGGAGACACAGGGTTCCAGGTGTGAGGTTGGGAGCTCCGAGCCTGCTGCCTGTCTGAATAAGGACTGCAATACCTCCACTCCCCGATCTGAGGTCACACCCAGAATTCAGCTCCTTTCTCCAGGTGTGAGCGAAAAATATTCAGTGCAATATGGGCAGGTATCAGTGTAGTGTGGAGCTCAATTTTGAATGCTCCATGCATTGCCGGCACCCTGAGTTTGGAACACCTACACATCGTGAGTCTGAAGCACTTGCAAGCTAGTCACTTGTTTAGGACTTCACAATGCAGGAGAATGGGGGTGATAACTTCTGTGAAGGGTTAGCTCAGTGGCAAAATGACCAAGTGTATGAGATCAACTATGCCATGAAAAATAGAGTACAGACCCAGTCACTGTGGGAATTCCCAACAAAGGCAAGGGAGATAGATTGAAAATTGGGAAGAGATTTAAAAATAAGTATGCTTTAAATCTTCAAACAGAAGAAGATGTGACATTCACGATACAAGAAGAGTTTAGTGGAAAAAAGGGTGCTAAGGAAATTTCATAGATAAAAACTCATTAATTGAATAAAAGGATTCAAAAGATCTATTCCATAATAGACATTAGATAACTGATCAGAAAACTGGGGACTTGGAAAATGAAACTCAGGAAGTATCCGAGAATGCAGCTGAACATCATAAAAATAGAAACCAAAAAGATAAAATCTGACACATGGAGAATAGAATAAGTCCCAAGACACATCTGTCCTTCATTTTAGTGGAAGAAATGAGAGAATGATCAAATGACAGTAATTAGGTATTGTTGTTAAGGGTTTTTTGGAAGTGAAACCAGAGAAATGGCCAACATGGGCTATGAAAGCTGAACTGTTACTGGGAGCTACATCCTCGAAAGTAGGTCAAAATGTCAGCTAGTGGGACTCCTGGGTGGCTCAGTGGGTTAAGCATCTGGCTTCGGCTCAGATCATGATCCCAGGGTCCTGGGATTGAGCCCTGTATTGGGCTCCCTGCTCAGCAGTGAGCCTGCTTCTCCCTCTGCCTCTCCCCCTGCTTGTGCTCTCTCTCTGTCTATCCCTGACAAATAAATAAAATCTTAAAAAAAAAAGTTAGTACCTACCCAGGTTGACAACCTGCTCAGACAAACAAAAATCCACATTCCCCAGAAGATTTTATCAGAACCCAGTGTCTTCCAATGTAATATTCAAAGAAACAGGAAAGTCTCAGTAACACTCAAAGGAAAAAATAATCAACAGACACCAACCCTGAGTTGACCAACAGTTTAAAGCCATTTTTTAAAAGATTTATTTATTTATTTTGGGGGGGAGGGGCAAAAGGAGAGAGAGAGAGATCTCAAGCAGACTCCCTGCTGAGCTTGGAGCCGAATGTGCAGCTCCATCTCATGACCCTGAGATCATGACCTGAACCAAAATCAAGAGTCAGATGCCTAACTGGGCCACCCAGGTGCCCCTAAAGCCATTTTTATAATCAAGCTTCATGAAATAAGGACAAACACTCTTGAAATAAGTGGAAAAAATAGACTTCTCTCAGCAAAGAAATTATAAGAGGGGGAAAAAAGGAAATTTTAGAATGGAAAAATTCAGTAACTGAAATTAAAAATTCCTGTGTGTAATGACAGAATGAAGATGACAGAGGCAAGAGTCAGTGAACTTGAAAACAGAACAAGGGAAATTACAATCTGAGCAGTAGAGAAAAAAGATTTTTAAAAATGAACACAGGGGCGCCTGGGTGGCTCAGATGGTTAAGTGTCTGCCTCGGCTCAGGTCCTGGTCCTGGGGTCCTGGGATGGAGCCCCACATCGGGCTCCTGGCTCAGTGGGAAGCCTGCTTCTCCCTCTCCCTCTGCCTCTCCCCCTGCTCATGCTCTCTCTCTCTCTCTCTATCTCTGTGTCTCAAATGAATAAATAAAATCTTAAAAAATAAATAAATAAAAATAAAAATGAACACAGATTGAGGGATTTGTGAGACAATTTATGTAATTGATCTGCCAGCAAAAGGAGAATTCAGTGAAGAAAAAAAGTTTGAAGAAATAAATGTCCATTTTACAGATTTGTTGAAAGTCATACATTTACATGTCCAAGATGCTTAGCAAATGAAAAATAGGATAAGCTTTAAAAACCATGCCTACCTACATCATAATTAAACTAGTCAAAACCAAAAAAGAAAAAAAATAGAGAAAATGCCACATTATGTAAAGAGGGAAAACAATTTGAATGATTACAGATTTCACATCAGAAATCATCCTAGTGGGGCATCTGGGTGGCTCGATAGGTTAAGCGTCTGCCTTCAGTTAGGTCATGATCCCAGGGTCCTTGGATCGAGCCCCACGTCGGGCTTCCTGCTCAGCAGGGAGCCTGCTTCTCCCTCTCCTTCTGCCTGCTGATCCCCCTGCTTGTGCTCAAATCCCCCTGTCTCTCTAATAAATTTTTTAAAATCTTGGGGAAAAAAAAAAAAAGAAAGAAATCATCCTGGTCAGAAGTTTTTTTTTTTATGTTAGTATGAGAGCCAACCTAGAATCTTTCTGGATATATTGTTCAGGAATGGAAGCAAAATAAAGTCATTCTTAGAAGAAGAAACATGGGGAGAATTTGTTGCCAGCAGCTCTGCTCTACCAGAAATGATAAGGTAAGTCTTCAGACAGAAAGGAATTAATTCTAGAGGGAAACTGGGAAGTTCAAGAAAAAGGGAAGATCAAAAAAGGTAAGTAAGTAAATGTAATAGCATACTTCTCTCCTCTTACATTCATTAAAATATGTCAGGCTGTTGAAAGCAAAACTGATAAGGTCTGGTGGGGTTTGAATATATGTAGATATAATACAGACAACACCTGCAACATAAGGGAGTGAGGGCAAAGGCCCTATACAGTTGTAAGGCTTCTATTTTTTCTGAAAGAGGTGTAATATTAACTCTATGTAGACTCTGAAATTAGGTGTGTATAATACCTACAGTAGCCATTTTAAAAACAACATACAAAGAGTTATAGTTAAAACACCAATAGATAGGGAAGTCTGGGAAATTCAGTTGGTTAAGCGTCCAACTCTTGATTTCAGCTCAGGTCATGATCTCAGGGTCATGAGGTCAGGCCCTGTGTTGGGCTCTACAGTGGGCATGGAGCCTGCCTGAGATGCTCTCTCCCTCTCCCTCGGCCCCTCTCCCCTCTCAAAAAAAAAGACACCAATAAATTAAAATGGAATACTTAAAAATATTCCAGAAAGCGAAAGAAGGCAGGAGAGGGAAAACCGAAGAACAAACAATAAGTGGGGAACAAACAGAAAGCAAACAATAAGATGGTATAAACCTAAAATCAACCTTATCAGTAATTGTATTAAATGTAAATGGGGAAATCACAATTAAATGGCAGAGATCATAGGACTGGATTAACATCACCAAGACCCAACGATATGCAGTCTACAGGAGGTAAAGGATAAAAAATATATTTTGCAAACATCAATCAAAAGAAAGCTTAAGTGGCTGTGTTAATTGCCTATGGCTGCTGTAACAAATTATCGTAAACTTGGTGACTTTCAACAACAAAGATTTATTGTCTTACAGTTCTGGAGGTCACAAGTACAAAATCACTGGGCTAACGCTGAGGTGTCATCAGGGCTGCTTGCTTTTGGTAACTCTGCAGTGAGAATCTGTTCCCTTGCCTTTTCAGCTTCCAAAGGCTGCCTGCAGCATATAGCTCCTGACCCCTTCCTTCCATCACTGCAGCCTCTTGATTCCGTCCTCACATCCCCTACCATTGACTCTGACCCTTTGGTCTCCCTCTAATAAGAAGCCTGTGAATACACTGGGCTCACCCAGATAATCAGGGTAATGTTCCCATCTCAAGCTACTTAGTCACATTTACAAAGTCCCCTTGGCCTGTAAGGTAACATTCTCATAGGTTTCAGGGATTAGGGCATGGACACCTTTGGGAAGTGGGAGGAAGTTGCAGCTTTCAATCTACCACAGTGGCCATACTGTCCAAGACAGTATGGTAAAAGATACCAGATCAAGGAGGCTTTTGAATAAGAAAATTATCAGAAATTTAAAAAAAAAAAAGAGTCAATTCACCAAGAAAACAGTAATGCTAAATGTGTATGCACAAAACCACAGAGCTTCAAAATACACAAAGCAAAAACTGTCAGAAATGGAAGGACAAATAGGCAAATCAACAGTTACAGTCACGGACTTTGACACTCCTCTCTTGGTAATTGATAGAGCAAATAGCAAATCAGCAAGGATATAGAAAACCCTAACTACGCTATCCACCAACTCGACCTAATTGACACACACAGAGCAGCACCCAATCAACAGCAAAAAGCACAATCTCTTCAAGTGAGCGTGGAATGTCGGCCAACATAGTTCATATCCTTGGTTACAAAGCAAAGTTTAACATTCAAAGAATTAATATCCTATATCGCTTCTTTTCACACCCTAATGGAATTAAAGTTAAAATCTATTACTAGAAGGTAACCTGGAACATCTTCAGCTCTTTGGAAATTAAACAACACACTTCTAAATAATTCATGGGGCAAAGAGGAGCTCAAGGAAAATTGGAAGATATTTTGAACTGAATGAAAATGAAAACAGCATTCTAAACTTTGTGGGATGCAGCTAACATGTGCTTGGGGGAAAGTTGGAGCAGCATATTCATATTAATATGAATAACTCATATTAAAAAAATTGTTTCTAGTCACCTACACTTCCATCTTAAGACAAGAAAAAGAGCAACTCACCCCAAAGTGAGCATGATAAAGGGCAGAAAACAATGAAACCAAAAACAGAAAAACAATAACAAAAATCAATGAAACCCACTGCTGATTCTTTAATAAGACCAAAAAAATTGCCTATGCCTAGCCAGGCTAATCATGCAAAAAAGGAAGACACAACTTGCCAACATCTGGAACAAATGACAGAATATCACTACAAACCACACTGACATTAATAGGACCTAAGAGAACACTACAAACTGTGCCCCAAAATTTGGCAACTTGGATGGTCCAACTCATTTTATTTTAGTATAGTTGACACACAATATCACATTAATTTTAGGTGTATAACTTAGTGATTTGACAAGTTTATACTTTATGCTATGCTCACCAAAAGTGTAACTATCTATCACCTGTCCCATCACATCGCTATTACAGTATCATTGACCATGTGTCCTATGCTGTGCCTTTTATTCCTGTGACTTACTCATTCCATAACTGGAATCCAGTATCTCCCATTCTACTTCACCCATTTTGCCCATCTCTGCTCCCCTCTGGCAACCATCAATTTGTTCTCTGTATTTATAGGTCTGATTCTGCTTTTCATTTGTTTGTTTGTTTTTAAATTCTGCTTATGAGTGGAATCATATGGTATTTGTCTTTCTCAGTCTGACTTATTTCACTTAGCATAATAGCCTCTAGGTCCATCCTTGAATGGACCAACTCCTGAAAGACACAAACTACCAAGACTCATTCAAGAAGAAATAACCTTAATATTCTTTAAAATATTAAATTGCATTTGTAGTTAAAACACCTTTCCAACAAAGAAAACTCCCAGCCACAATGTTCTCACTAGCACAAACCACTGAACATTTGGTGAAAAAATACAATTCTACACAATCTGTTTCAGAAAGTAGAAGAGAAAAGAAAACTTTGCAAAAATTTTATGAGCAAGCATTACTCCAAATTCAAATCAGACAAAGACTAGGAAAGAAAGCTGCAGACCAATATCCTTCAAAAACATAAATGCAAAAATCCTCACCAAAATATTGGTAAATAAAAGCCAACATCCAAGTGTGAATTATCCCCAGATGACAGGTTAGTTGAACATCTGAAAATCAATAAAGGTAATCCACCGTTTTATTTTTTTTTATTTTATTTTTTAAATTTTATTATGTTATGTTAGTCACCATAAAATACATCATTAGTTTTTGATGTGGTGATCCATGATCCATTGTTTTCGTATAACACCCAGTGCTCCATGCACTACGTGCCCTCCTTAATACCCATCACCAGGCTAACCAATGCCCCCCCTCTCTAAAACCCTGTTTATTTCTCAGAGTCCATAGTCTCTCATGGTTCATCTCTCCCTCCGATTTCCCCCCTCTTCATTTTTCCCTTCTTCTCCTAATGTCCTCCATGCTATTCCGTATGTTCCACAAATAAGTGAAACCATATGATAATTGACTTTCTCTGCTTGACTTATTTCACTCAGCATAATTTCCTCCAGTCCCATCCATGTTGATGTAAAAGTTGGGTATTCATCCTTTCT
>NW_027735212.1:0-5008 GCF_054177405.1 Leptonychotes weddellii | reverse complement strand
TTTCCAAAGTGGCTGTACCAACTTGCATTCCCACCAACAGTGTAAGAGGGTTCCCCTTTCTTCACAACCTCTCCAACATTTGTTGTTTCTTTCCCTGTCCATTTTTGCCATTCTAACTGGTGTATGGTGGTATCTCAATGTGGTTTTGATTTGTAATCCACCGTTTTAATAGACTAACAAAGAAAAAACACATCATGATATAAGTGCATGCACAAAATTTGATAAAATACTCAGCTATATGGGAATAGAAGGGAACTTCCTTAATCAGATAAAGAGCATCTATGAAAAACCTTTAGCTAATATCATACTGAACACTTTTACAGTATGAAACAAGTCAATGATACTCTCACAACTTCTATTCAGAACTGCCTAACAGTAAAGCAAATGAAAGGAATAAAAAGCATACAGATTGAAGGGGAAGAAATATCAACTGAACTTTATTCTATAAATTAATGAGGAACAATTGGAAAGCAAAATTAAAATACTATTATAATAGCTCTAAAAACTATACAAATGTAGGGATAAGTATAAGTATAGATGTATAAGATCTGAAGACTAAAAACTATAATACTTAGCTAAGAGAAATTAAAGAACTAAAAAAAGATACCACATTCATTGATTGAAAGACTCAACATTGGGAGCAGCTGGCTGGCTCAGTCGGTGGAGCGTGCAACTGTTGATCTTGGGGTTGTGAGTTCAAGCCCCATGTTGGGCATGGAGCCTACTTAAAATATAAATAAATAAACAAACAGAAAGAAAAGACTCAACATTGTCATTAGGAAGAATGAAATCTTACCATTTGCAACAACATGGATGGAGCTAGAGTTAAGCAAAATAAGTCAGTCAGAGGGGCACCTGGGTGGCTCAGTCATTAAGCGTCTGCCTTCGGCTCAAGTCATGGTCCCAGGGTCCTGGGATCAAGCCCTGCATCGGGCTCCCTGCTCCGCGGGAAGCCTGCTTCTCCCTCTCCCTCTCCCCCTGCTTGTGTTCCCTCTCACGCTGTGTCTCTGTCAAATAAATAAACAAAATCTTTAAAAAAAAATAAGTCGGTCATAGAAAGAAAAATACCACATGATTTCACTCATATGTGGAATTTAAGAAACAAAACAAAGGAGCAAAGGAATAAAAAGAGGGAGACAAACCAACAAACAGACTCTTAACTATTGAGAACTGATAGTTACCAGAGGGGAGGTGGGTAGGGGGATGGGTTAAATAGGTGGTGGGGATTACGGACTGCACTTGTCGTGATGACCCTTGGTTGATGTATGAAAGTGTTGAATCACTATATTGTACACTAATATTACACTATATGTTAACGAACTGGAAGCAAAATAAAAACTTTTAAAAAAAGAAAAAAAAAGATTCAATATTGTCAAGATATCAGGTCTCTCTAAACTGGTAAGCAAGCCAAATCAAAATCCCAACTAGCTGGGGTGCCTGGCTGACTCAGAAGAGTGTGTGACTCTTGATTTCAGTATCATGAATTCCAGCCCCATGTTGGGTGTAGAAATTACTTAAATAAATAATTTTTTTTTAAGCCCAACTATCTCTTTTAGCAGTTGACAGCTGATACTAATACATATGTGGAAACATAAAAAGAACAATAATAGCACAACAGTGCTGAAAAGGAATAAAACTGGACATCTTCTTATTCCAAGACTTTCTGTGGAAGGAAGAAATGTAATGGATGGTGTGGTATTTGCATAGGGATAGGTAGGTGGAAAAAATAAACAATAGAGATGCCAGAGGTAAACCCACACATATATGATTGATTGACTTTTTTTTTTTTAAGATTTTATTTATTTATTTGACACAGAGACACAGCGAGAAAGGGAACACAAGCAGGGGGAGTGGGAGGGAGAAGCAGGCTTCCCGCTGAGCCGGGAGCCCGATGCGATGCGGGGCTCAATCCCAGGACCCTGGGATCATGACCTGAGCCAAAGGCAGACACTTAACAACTGAACCACCCAGGTGCCCCTGACTTTTTTTTTTTGCCCCTGACTTTTAACAATGAGACAGAAGTACTTCCTTGAGGAAAAGATCATCTTTTCAACAAATGTTGCTGGAACAACTAGATATCTATTTGGAAAAAAAATGAACTTTGACCTTTACCTCACACCCTCACCATACACAGTAATTCACATGAAATGATCATAGACCTAATAGCAAAAGTCAAAACCATAAGGCATCTTAAAAAAAACAATTTAAAGATCTTCACAACTTTGGATTAGACAAAGATTTCTTAGCAAGGTACAAAAAGCACAAACAACAACAAAAAGATTTATTGAACTTCATAAAATTAAAAATTTTTCTCTTCGAAAGACAGCATTAGGTAATGGAAAAAACAAGCCAAGACTGAGAAGTGTGTGTGTGTGTGTGTGTGTGTGTGTGCGCGCGTGTGTGTGTGTCCGTCCAATAAAGGATTATTTGTAGAATAAATAAGGACTTTTACAAATAATACTAAAACCCTCCCACATGAGCAGAACAATTTGAACAGACATTTCTCAAAGAAAATATATTAATAACAATGAACACATGAAAAAATGCTCAACATCTATAACCATTAGATAAATGAAATTTAAAAAGACCAATAAAATGGATGAGTTTTCAAAAACATATTGCACAAAAGAGGGCAGATATGGCCGAGCATATACTTTATGGTTTCATTTCTGTGAAATTCTACAACGAGGAATTCTATCACCTAGAAAAAGAAAGCTGGTTGCTGTTTGCTTCCATCGGGTTGACTGAAAAGCTCACCATGGAATTTTTAGGAGCGACGGCGATGTTCTATGTATTGACTGTAGCGATGTTGTTAAATGAGTTGTACATTTGCCAAAGCTGATCACACTGCACACCCAAAGGGCATATATGTCGTGCCTCAGTGCACACACATATATACTAGTTAGGCTCCATCCGCATCCATTCCACTGGGGATGAAATCATCTTCAGCTACATGTCTGATTTACTCCCGTAGGAATGATACGATACTGAGGACTCGGTGTTGGTCTCCACTGCTGAAGTGATGGACATTGAGAAGAGTCTGTAGTTAGGTCACTCCCAATGAAAGGCAGTCCATGTTACACGACTCCTGAGCACCCTTCTTCTCACCATCATGGCTTCTTCCTCCATAGGCCCACTGTGTGAACACTGGGATAAGGAAGAACAGAGGCTGGCTAACATCTACCCAATGAGCCATCCAGTCCCCTTGGTCATTAAGGACTATGTCTACAGGGAACTCTCTTGCAGACATTTTTTTTAAGATTTTTATTTATTTATTTGAGAGAGAGAGAGAACAAGCAGGAGAAGCAGAAGAAGGAGAGGGAGAAGCAGGCTCCCCACCGAGCAGGAAACCCGATGCAGGACTCAATCCCAGGACCCGAGATCATGACCTAAGCTGAAGGCAGATGCCCAACCGACTGAGCCACCCAGGGGCCCATCTTGGGGACATGTCTATCTGATTCAAAGATCCAAGTGCTTTGAACTCCACTCCTATACATCCATGCCTACACATGCCTCTGTCCTGGACAACCCTGTCTCCCCCCACTTGATTCTGCTCCTTCGGGTTCCCTGATCATTTAGGCAAGGCAGAAGCTACTATGCAGGAGTTTGTGTGCATCTTCACACCTAGTTGGATCTCTTTCCACAAAAAGTGTATTATCCTGTTCATTACCAAAATATCTGCTCACTGGTATTTTTCAGAGTCCCGCTGGTATGGTGGTGGGGCAACTCTACTCCGAAACGTCACCCCGCCCAGACACGACCCAGGCCACAAAGCTGTTGATGACCACCGAAGAGACCACCTGTTGTGTTACAGGCCCGAACACGGCATTAATCTCGTTGAACATCCCATCAGAGCTCCTGGGTCACCAGGTGTATTGTCATGGGTATTGTGTTAAAAGCCCGACCACGGCATTGTGTGTAGGTGTCTGCATGGAACCCCCATCTTTGTCCTCTGAACCTACCACTTACTCAACAGTGGATTGCAAACTTATGACTGAGTGGAAAGGACCATACCCAGCTCATTGTGGATAGTTCCAGTTGCATACATGCTCATGTCTCTTGTCATTAGGTTTCTGTTGGGACCACTGGCACGTAGGCAGCTTTTTAAATGGTACCTAGTTCTCTTGTGCAGGTGATGTGATGACATGAGCCCAAAGCCCATTGAGGCTCAGCAGAGGAGTCACACAGCATCCCAGCACACATGCCTACTCCTAGCAGCATGATCTGGTAGGTCATAACCATAGTCGTAGCATCCGGATGGATAAAAAAAAGTTGTGCTTGGGGTGCCTGGATGGCTCAGTCAGTTGAGCAGCTAACTCTTGATTTCGGCTCAGGTCATGATCTCAGGGTACTGAGATCGAGTGCCGTGTCAGGCTCTGTACTTAGTGTGGAGTCTGTTCAGGACTCTCTCTCCGTCTCCCTCTGAACTTCCCCTCGCTCTCTCTCTCTCAAAAAAAAAAAGTTATGCTTACATGATATTATAGTCTATTAAGTGTGCAATACCATTATATCTAAAAAGACAATGTACACACCTTAATTTAAAAAATACTTTATTGCTAACAAATGCTAATCATCATCTGAGCTTTCAGCAAGTCATAATCTTTCTGCTTCTGGAGGGCCTTGCCTCCATGTTGGTGGCTGCTGAGTGGTCAGGGTGGTGGGTGCTGAAGATGGGGGCGCTGGGGCAACTGCTTAAAATAAGACAATGGTGAAGTTTGCCACATCGAATGACTCTTCCTGTCACAACTTCTCTGTGGCAGGTGATGCTGTTTGATAATGCTTACCCACAGTAGAACTGCTTTCAAAATCGGAGTCAATGCTCTCAAACCCTGCCACTGCTTTATCAAGTTTATGTGATATTCTAAGTCCTCTGTTGTCATTTCAACAATCTGCACAGCATCTTCACCAGGAGTAGATTCCAACTCAGGAAACCACTCTCTCTGCTCCTCCTTCTGAAGTAGCTCCTCCTCTGTTCAAGTTTGATCATGAGCCTGCAGCAATTCAGTCC
>NW_027735211.1:0-310 GCF_054177405.1 Leptonychotes weddellii | reverse complement strand
GGAGCACCCAGAGAGAGAGAAGGGTGTGAAGGCATCACAGACGGGAGTGTAATGCAGCATTCCCATCAGCTGTGGCCTTTGCCCTGGACGATCTCACCGGCATGGCTGACCACCCTCCCCGATCACTCCCACCCCGCCCAGCTCCTGCGTTTTCTCTCTACCTTTGGTTGCTAGTTCCTGTTCCTTGCCATTCTGTATCTTGACCTCTAAGATATATATTTAGAACAAACCTGCAAAGAGAGGAAAGGGGACATGAAGAGAAGGAAACAGGCAAAGTTCTCTCTTTCAGCAGTTCCTTGGGGGACTCAAG
>NW_027735210.1:0-310 GCF_054177405.1 Leptonychotes weddellii | reverse complement strand
TGATCTCCCAGTTGTGGGATCGAGCCCTGCTTTGGGCTCAGGCGTGGGTGTGGAGCCTGCTTAAGATTCTTTCTCGTCCTCTCCCTCTGCCCCTGCCCCCTCTAAAAAAATATATATATATATATAAAAGAGTCCCACTATTCTAAAAAGTACCATTAAGTAGAAAAACATGCTTATTTACTCAACCGCACAATGTAGAGGTGGCAGGATGCCTGGCAGAGAAGCTGCTACCTTCCCCACCTTCACCCAAGACAGACATTGCTAAGTGATGACTGCACTCTTCCCCACAAATCTGAAGAAAGTCGCGGTA
>NW_027735209.1:0-310 GCF_054177405.1 Leptonychotes weddellii | reverse complement strand
TGCTCCCCAAATCTGCACAGCGTTCCCCTTGGGTCTGCTAGGGCCCAAGTCATGATGAGTAGAGTAAAATTCAAGAAGGTTGAGCAAAGAATGACTAGGGAGAAACAAGCTGGATAATCCCCAGTGCTCATTCAGGGCTGGGAGAAGGCTGAGCAAGAGGTCTTGGTGAACCCTGAGACATTCGGTAGAAACTCCAGAAGAGTTAGGTCTTAGTAGTAAGATGCTGTCCTAGAGGAAAACTACTTTAAACCTATCCCAACAAAGCTTGAAAGTATCAAGTTAATCCAAAATTAACTCAACTTGCCTGAAT
>NW_027735208.1:0-310 GCF_054177405.1 Leptonychotes weddellii | reverse complement strand
TGGCTGTGTTTTCCGTTGTGGGAAGTCGGTGAGATTCGCACACTCGCAGAGCCGACGGGAGTGTGACTTGTGTCCTGCACTGCGTGTGGCTTCCAGCACGCTCTCCGGGCCGGCCCAGCCCGACTGTAGCCGCCTGCCTGCTTTCCCCACGACCACGAGGATCGTGCACCCAGGCGTGGGAGGGGCGTGAGTGCGTGTGTGAGCCTGTGTGTGCACACGTGTGCGTGTGGGCACCGTAATGCTACGCCCCTGAGTGTCACTTGGAAATGTCCCAGCCTCTGGCCGCTCCTCCTCACCCCTCTGCAGCAGG
>NW_027735207.1:0-310 GCF_054177405.1 Leptonychotes weddellii | reverse complement strand
TTTGGATTTTCAAAATTTAACTTCCAGGGCACCAGCATTTTCTGTGTGTATAACAATGCATGTACGTGTGGTGGTACTTAGGTATTCATTTTATGAAAAAACGTACTTCCAAAAAAAAAAAAAAAAGTAAAAGCAAGATATGTGTGTTGAAATCTCCCCAAATAAATTGCAGACCTTCAAAGAGCTGGGAAAATAAAAGGCAAGTCTGGAATCAGTTATTTAAGATGTCTTCAGTAGAAGAGTGGTGAAGTATGGAGACGATAAATATAAATCTACAATAGAAATATGATGCTGAGGGCGCCTGGGTGGC
>NW_027735206.1:0-310 GCF_054177405.1 Leptonychotes weddellii | reverse complement strand
GATGACATAAATCTTTGCATAAACCACACCTAAATGAAATCATGACACATTGTTAAATACTTTTCCTTCCAGGTAACAAGGCAAAAGAGGGAAGGCAGCGTCATTTGTCTCTGGCAGATGAAACCGTCAAGAAGGCATACCCAAACCTGTGGTGGCAGGGGTGGGGGGAGAGAAATTCCATTCACATCTCAGTTCAGTGAAAGTGGTGTATGAAATACTCGTTTATGGAGAAGTGTGCAGATTTTCTGAAGTTACTGCCCACACTGTCCCCACTGGGTCTCTTCTCTGCTTTCCTCTCCCACAGGATTTC
>NW_027735205.1:0-310 GCF_054177405.1 Leptonychotes weddellii | reverse complement strand
TTCCCGGGAAGGGAAGGAGGTTCAGCAAGACCCTGAGACCGCAGACCTAGGCGAATTCTGAAACTGATGAGTGGAGGTGCTACTGCGGGATGAGCAGGGATGTGGGGCAGCTGGGCACTGCGGAGAACACGCGTCTTGTTCATTTGTTCGCCCAGTTGCCTCATGTACACAGGTTAGCTCCAGTGTTCCAGGCACCGTGCGTGGGGCTAGCGGCCAAGGTGCACATGGGCGTGCTGGAGGGTGGGGGGCAGATGTGGTGAGGCAGCTTGTCCCACGAAGGATCCACTCACTGCAGGCTGCAAAGAGGAGG
>NW_027735204.1:0-310 GCF_054177405.1 Leptonychotes weddellii | reverse complement strand
TATTTATTTATTTATTTATTTATTTATTTATTTATTTTAAAGATTTTATTTATTTACTTGACAGAGAGAGACACAGCAAGAGAGGGAACACAAGCAGGGGGAATGGGAGAAGGAGAAGCAGGCTTCCCGCGGAGCAGGGAGCCCGATGTGGGGCTCGATCCCAGGACTCTGGGATCATGACCTGAGCCGAAGGCAGATGCCCAATGACCAAGCCACCCAGGCGCCCCCAGACTGTATTTAAGCATATGTTTTTAGGGGCGCCTGGGTGGCTCAGTCGTTAAGCATCTGCCTTCGGCTTGGGTCATGATCC
>NW_027735203.1:0-310 GCF_054177405.1 Leptonychotes weddellii | reverse complement strand
GCCCCCTCATTGACTGGCACCTCTGTGTCTGTTGGCTGAAGCACCTCAGTGGGACAGGCCAACCTCGCGCTGTCACCTCTGGTGCACCTGTCAGCCCTCCCCACCACCCCTTCCCCAGTTCTGCATCCTCCCCGGACCGCTTGGGCTTCTTGGAACCTTCTGCACCTTTGCACAAGATGTTTCCTCTGGGGTGTGCCACAGACACCCCACAATGCCGTGTCCCCTCCAAGAAGCCTGCCCCGCCACCCCCCAACATACCACTGGCACCGCGCATCTGGGGAACGGTGGCGGGAAGGGCTTCACTACGGGG
>NW_027735202.1:0-310 GCF_054177405.1 Leptonychotes weddellii | reverse complement strand
TAGCCACTGGACCGACATCCCTCAGAGGAGCTGACTTCTAAAAGTTCCGATTTTGTGCTCTGCGGCTCTATCACTTGCCAGAAGCGGCCAACGGAGGCCCCTCCCCCGCCGTCTGTCCTCCTGAATATCGCCTCGGATTCACTTCTCTGCACGTCCTACCTTCCAGAAAGTGGTCGCTGTTCTGTTCAGAGAGTTGTTGCTATTCTTTTCTTCGATCTCCTTTTGAGTTTGTAGGTGTTCAGAATGGTTTGATCCCTATCCAGCTGAATTCCTGAGACCAGACAAAATCCAGGTCTCCTACTCCTCCACC
>NW_027735201.1:0-4848 GCF_054177405.1 Leptonychotes weddellii | reverse complement strand
GGAATATTTCCCCCCCTTCTTTTTCTGGGTCACACCCACTCATCCACTCACTGGTACTCTTACCTGCCCTTGGAAGTCTTCCCAAGCCCTGCCCCCAACCAAACTTTGTCAGATGCCCTGTGGTCTATATGGTCACATGTCCTACAGGCCCTCTGTGGTATCCTGCACGCCCCCTAGCCATTAGCATCATTTATCACACAGAACCGTTATTCCTTCTAGGACCGTCTTCCCCATTGGGTGACCCAAGTCAGGGATTACAAGGGGGAGATTCTACAATGTCACCGATGTCAATATTCCTAACAAAAATGTTTAACCTGAATAATCACCAGGAAACATCAAATATGTCCAAATTGAAAACACTGTGCAAAATAACTGGCCTGGATTGTTAAAAAAAAAAAAAAAAAAAGGCAATGGTTTGAAAGACAAAGCAAAAACACAAACAAACAACTGAGGAACTGCCCCCAAATGAAAGGAAACTAGAGACAGGACTAGTAAGTGTAGAGCAGGGCCTAGACTGGATAAAAGATCTCATCAAAAGGATGCCACAGAGCAACCGGAGAGCCATGAATGTGGAGTAAATGAGACAGTCATACAGTGTTAGGAGCAGATGCTCTGAGTGTGATCAGAGTATTGGGATTGTGTAGAGAGACACCCCATTCTAACCAGCATCCAAGAGGCCCTGCTGGTCTCTGCTTCCTGGTCTTCACCCCCATGGGAGTGTTCCTCCTACACAGTACAAGGTTGGTCGGTGTGACCAGGAGTATCCTGCACAAGTGATTTATCACCTCCAAGTTTAGGTTACAAAAGACTGTGGCTTCCGTCTTGCCTTTTTGGGACCTTGTCCCCCCCTCTTTTTTTTTCTCTCCCTTTCTCTCTCATCCGTGGCTTTGGGGGAAGCCAGCCAGGGGATCACGAGCAGCCCTATGAAGAGGCCCATGGGGAAGGAGCTGGGGCTCCCACCAACAGGCACACAAGTGAGTGCAATGATGCCTAACCAGAAAGCAGCCGCAGCTGAGGCCTTGATTCCTGCCTAGCAACAGACCCTGAAGCCGAGGACCCAGCTAAGCTGCAGCCAGATTCCTGACCCACAGCACTGTGGTAGAAAAAACATGTTTATTTAAGCCATTACATTTGGGGGTAATTCGTTATGCAGCAATAGATAATTACTATCTACACTGAAATATTTAGGGGTGAAGAATCAGGATATCTGCAAGTAAAGAGCTCAACACAAATTTAGAGAAAGGGAGCTAAAAATAGCTAAAGATAAAGGAGCAAACTTAATAGGTGGCGAATCCATGTGACAGGTATATGATGTTCATGGTTACCATACCAGTAAATTTACTGGAGGTGTGACATTTTCCAAATTAAAAAGCTAGAGAGAAAAAGAGAGGAGTGAAGGCACTGGAGCCAGGCTGCCTGGGTTTGAATCTGGACTCTGTTTCCCAGCTGTGTGCCCGTGGGGTTGCCTTAACCCCTCTGTGCCTCAGTCCCCTCATCTGTTAAATGGGACTCTATCTCCCAGGACTGAGATGATGAGGATGATGAAATGGACTGAGATATATATAGCTACAGCTCCTAAATCAGGGCCTGGCTCCCCAAAGAGCCAGCTTTACTACATTGTGCTCACTTTGTACCCCAAGCCTGGCACAGGGACCTGGCAAATAGTAAGCCCACAAGAATATTTGCAGCATGAATGAATGAATGAGTCGATTTTCTAAACAGTGGTTTGCTGGCTTCTCTCGGGTTTGAAGAGTTCCTCTGTTAGCTGATGTGGCCAGAAAAAAATCTCTGGAATTCAAGAATTCCAAATGCCTCGCTGGAAGCATGTCCTAAAAGGTTGGATTAAAAAAGAAAAAAAAAAAATCAAGTCATGATGAAGTGTGTGCATTGGACTACTGGGCTAAAACACCAAGGAGAAAGAGACGATTATAGGTTTCTGTTGCAAACCACAAGGCCACTCCCTCCACCGGCTTTCCCGTGGGCCAGGCAGAAAATTGCCACCAACCCCAAAACAAAAGTCTGTAAGGTAAAAGTAACTAACCCTTACCAAGTGAATCCACTGTTCCAGGCACTGTTCTAACTGCCTGACGTGTAGCAATCCATTTAATTCTTAAAACAATCCTAGAAACTAGTACTAATATTATTCTTTCCGTTGTATAGTGGAGGTACAGAAAGATGAAGTCACTTGCTCAAGGTCACACAGCTTGGGAAGTTGGGATGTCAGGCAGTCTGGCTCAAATCCTTGTAAATTAAAAAGGTGTAACGGTTATAAAATCCTTATTCTCCATGAAGTTCTTCCAACAGTTTCATGTACATGAGTTCAGCTCCATACCCCAGACACCAGAGACTTTTTTTTCCTTTGGAAACGTGAGCTAGATATATCTGTACTTTTTACAAACACAAAGGGTTTTATTACCTGGCGATCAAACTGCTCCAAAGCCGTGTTGTCTTTTTCTTCACAGGGTAAGACTATCATAAATTAAAAGGACTTCCCATTCAGCCTGGCACTCAGCTGGGCCACTTAAAATCACTTTGGACTTTGCCCTCAACTGACCTTTTCAAACTGCTTCCCAGGCGTCACTGCTACCGGGACCCGATTGGGGCTGATCACAAGAGCTTTACTCTTGTAAGTGGAACCACAAATTATTCCAGGCACGAGGGAGCAAAGAAATCCCTGTTAGGAAAGTGAAATACAGCTCGAGCTGCCTTCGGAGAGCGGCTGGGGGACGCCCTGTGGTTTTCCTGGGAGAAGTGGGTCAGTGGGAGGGACCAGCCTCGTTCTCCTGACCTGCTTGAACAGGCTTTGGAGCCCTGTTTTCCCCAATTCATGTCTTTCCGCCCCACCCAAGGAGCAATACTTAATATCCATGTGTTCTGGAAGAAAGGCATCCGCCTTTGTGGGAGGAAATGGTGTCCCTTTTGTCCCCCAAACTAAATGCTGTCGTTTCCCCTCAAAGCATCTGATGGGAAAATGATGATACTGACCACTTAATAAGCCTTTATTATGTCATAACCTCACTTAATTATCACTTTCACTCCTACTCAGTAAGAATATACTACTACTGGGGCGCCTGGGTGGCTCAATCGGTTAAGCGGCTGCCTTCGGCTCAGGTCATGATCCCAGGGTCCTGGGATCGAGCCCCGCATCGGCCTCCTTGCTCGGTGGGGAGCCCGCTTCTCCCTCTCCCTCTGCTGCTCCCCTTGCTTGGCTCACTCTCTGTCAAATAAATAAATAAAGTCTTTAAAAAAAAAAAAGAATATACTACTACTACTATTATTTACTTCTCTGACATATATCGAGACCGTACTATGTGCCAGGAACACTTTTAAGCACCAAACATAATTTATTTAATTCATATAGCAGCCCTGTAAGCAGGTACTGATATGAGCCCTATTTTTTTTCAGATGAGGAATCTGAAGCACAAAGAAGTGATGTCATTTGCCCAAGGTCACACACTAAGTGGTTTACCTCTCTTCTAAGGTACATGACATCATGGTCCCCATTTTCCAAGAGAGGACGATGATTATCAGGAGGTAATCTTCCCTGAAGAGAGTCGTGGTAATAATACTAATTAATAACATCTGCCATTTATTGAACGTTTCCTACGGCTCATGCTAGCAAGGTCCCCCCAGGCAGGTGCTATGCTAAGCCATTTAATGGAGGAGGCTGAGGCCCAGAGAGGTAAACACATCACACAGCAAGCAGTGCATAGAGCACCAAAGATTCAACTCTAGGTTCATTCTGGGGGTGGCAGCTTATGCAAACAGATGGTACACAAGTGTTCCCTGCAGGCTGCCCCGAAGACACATCAAACAGGAGCCTGAAAATCTGCCTTGTGCGCTCACTCTACATGGCTTTGGGCAGAGTTGTGATAGGGGGATATGTGTTCTACCCCCCAGTCTTCTCCTCTCCTGCCTGGACTGGTGCACCAGCCTCACTACTGGCCTCCCTGCCCTCAGACTCGGTGTCTCTGGTCTGGTCTCCTGTCACTGCCCTTTGGTATCATTAGAACATAACCAGGAGGGCGCCTGGATGGCTCAGTCGGTTAAGCGACTGCCTTCGGCTCAGGTCATGATCCTGGAGTCCCGGGATCGAGTCCCGCATCGGGCTCCCTGCTCAGCAGGGAGTCTGCTTCTCCCTCTGACGCTCCCCGCTCTCATGCTCTCTCTATCTCATTCTCTCTCTCAAATAAATAAATAAAATCTAAAAAAAAAAAAAAAAAAGAACATAACCAGGGACTTTGTTTATTCACATCATAGGTGCTTGGTAAATATGTGTTGGATGAATGAATGAATTTTATTTTTTATTTTTTACTTTTTTTCTCTAAAAGGAAGTGCCTGCATCGGGGACTTCCTCTGGCTGGGGTTGCCACCTCTCAGTCCTCTACAGCTGCACCATTTCTGGTTGCTGATACCTGTCATTCTGGCATCTTGTTGTTGTTGTTGTTTTTTAATTTTATTTTATTATGTTATATTAATCACCATACATCATTAGTTTTTGATGCAGCGATCCATGATTCATTGTTTGTATATAACACCCAGTGCTCCACGCAATACGAGCCCTCCTTAATACCCATCACCGGGCTAACCCATCCCCCCCTCCCCCCTCCCCTCTAGAACCCTCAGTTTGTTTCTCAGAGTCCAGAGTCTCTCATGGTTCGTCTCCCCCTCTGATTTCCCCCCCTTCATTTTTCCCCTCCTGCTATCTTCTTTTTTTTTTTTAAACATATAATATATTATTTGTTTCAGAGGTACAGGTCTGTGATTCATCAGTCTTACACAATTCACAGCGCTCACCATAGCACATACCCTCCCCAATGTCCATCACCCAGCCACCCCATCCCTCCC
>NW_027735200.1:0-310 GCF_054177405.1 Leptonychotes weddellii | reverse complement strand
GCCGGGGATCGTCCATTTTTTTCTAAGTTTAAGAAAAGCTAGGCAGATTTCTTGTAGGAAATACTTTAAATATTCAGATGCTTCATTCAAAGGGAAGTTATTCTATAGCTGCACTGTGAGACATTCCAGTGACTTGAAAGGAAGAATCTAACACAATAGGACCAAGCCACTAAAATCAGTGCCGCCTGAATAATCTTAAAAGAATAATCCAGGATACCTGGCCATAGCATCAGGCTAAACCCAAGTGATCAGTTTTCTGTTGTTATTTTGTTTTATCAATTTTCCTTTAAGATTACTAAACGAAACCATT
>NW_027735199.1:0-310 GCF_054177405.1 Leptonychotes weddellii | reverse complement strand
GTGTTGTTTCAATACGAAGGAGTAAAGAGAACTGTGAAATTCTCCACTATGCTGGGGAGGAATCAGGCATTTTTCTACTTTGATAACCACGGTGTTCTCAAGCATATTACACAATAGTTTCCCATGCTCCTGATTTAAGTTTAAAATTTCCAGGAAGACCAGAATGTGTCAATTAGTTAGGTCTTTGCTTTTTTTTTTTCCCTTTTTAGAGATTATGTAAGTTGTTTACTCTCACAAACAGCCAGAAAGGGTCCAAGTGCCGTTCTGTGGCCAGCACATCAATATTCCATATAGTCATTAATCCTTACGG
>NW_027735198.1:0-310 GCF_054177405.1 Leptonychotes weddellii | reverse complement strand
GGCCTTCAGACACCCCCATCTTGCAGAGGAGGCTCTGCTTCTCGGGCCATTCAGTCCTGGGCCTTGGCACCATCTGACTGAGGGCTCTGGCCACAGGTCTGCACAGGAGGCTGGGCCCCACCGAGTGAGCCAAGGTCGGAGGCTGCTGCGGGAACCACAGGCCAGGCCTGTCCTGGACCCTGGAGGAGGGCAGGGAGGGGTCGTCCCAGAGTGGACACTCTACTGTGGGGAACCAGACTCCAGGCCAGCAAACAAATATGGTGCCAGGTACCTGGAGGAAAATAAAGCAGGAAGCGGGGGGGGGGGGGGG
>NW_027735197.1:0-310 GCF_054177405.1 Leptonychotes weddellii | reverse complement strand
CACATTGCCAATTGAGATAGGAATCTGCATCAGGAAGTTAGATATGTACATATAAATCTTTAGTAGAGCACTGGGCTGGAAATATGGATATGACAATCATAATACAATAGGTGTTTAAATCAAAAGACCAGTAAGATTATACAGTGTGGATGATGAGGGCATCGGGTGAGGGACACCTGCCTTTAAAAGGAGACAGAGAGGGCGCCTGGGTGGCTCAGTTGGTTAAGTGACTGCCTTCGGCTCAGGTCATGATCCTGGAGTCCCTGGATCGAGTCCCGCATCGGGCTCCCTGCTCGGCAGGGAGTCTGCT
>NW_027735196.1:0-310 GCF_054177405.1 Leptonychotes weddellii | reverse complement strand
GGCAGCTGTGCCTGACTTCCTAGAGCAGCTTGCAGCAGCTTATGAAAACCAGGGTGGGCAAACAGGGCCCTGCCCTCCAACTATCAGGAATCTTTGTTCTGATAGCTGACGGCTGCTTCTGATCACAGAACTGAAGAGAGGTGGGTGGCCATTGTTGGAAAACCTCCCTCCCATTTTTACAAGCCCCTCTTCTAGCTGAGGTTACTTTCAAGGGATTTAAAGAGCCAGTACCCTCCCTTCACCCTTAATTCTTCTCTTTTTTCCCCTTCTGAAGCCAGACATTAAAGATTAGGACATTCAAAAACAACTG
>NW_027735195.1:0-310 GCF_054177405.1 Leptonychotes weddellii | reverse complement strand
TCCCGGCTTTGCTCCATCCTGGTTGGGAAGGCTTTGACCCACCCAGAGTATGTGCATGCTATTACTAGGAAATATTTGAACCCCCTGCTTAGCTGCAAATCTGTGAATTCAACCTCTACATTTTCGAAGGGGGTTGCTCCCGTCCTCTGGACGCCCGTTGAGCTGACCATCCAGCTGGTAATGCCTTAGCTTCTAGGACGTCAGTGGTTGTGGTCACTGCATAACCCGCTTTCCGGGCACCCTCTTGGAGGTAACTGCTGCCATTGCTGAATGGCCGGAGCTCTGGATTCTTTATGGCTTGATCCCACAG
>NW_027735194.1:0-310 GCF_054177405.1 Leptonychotes weddellii | reverse complement strand
CCGCATCGGGCTCCCTGCTCGGCAGGGAGTCTGCTTCTCCCTCTCCCACTCCCCGTTTGTGTTCCCTCTCTCGCTGTGTCTTTCTCTGTCAAATAAATAAATAAAATCTTTAAAAAAAAAAATGGCTCACCTTCTAAGCCTCCTGATTTCTGATTTCTCCTTGGCTTCATTGCCAGTTAAATCCTCTCTTGCTAGATTTATTTAATTGTTGGATTTCAACCTTTAGACTGAAACTGTTCAAAATTTGGCAGGTGTCTCAAAAGAAATAATGGCTCTGAATGTCAGAATGATTCCTCCATTTCATGTTGCT
>NW_027735193.1:0-310 GCF_054177405.1 Leptonychotes weddellii | reverse complement strand
TCAAAGAGTACAGAGTTCCAGTTATAAGATGAGCAAGTTCTGGGGGTCTAATGCGCAGCACAGTGGTTAGAGTTAATACTACTGGATCATACATTAAAAGTTGCTAAGAGAATAGTTGATCTTAAATGTTGTCACTAAAAAAAAAAAAAGCAATGGCAATGATGTGATGTGATGCAGGTGTTATTTAATAAATACTACAGCGGTAAGCATTTTGCAATATATTAAGTGTATCAAATCAACACATTGTGCCCTTTAAACTTACACAGTGTTACAATTCAATTATATCTCAACAAAGCCGGCGGAGGCGGGG
>NW_027735192.1:0-310 GCF_054177405.1 Leptonychotes weddellii | reverse complement strand
CTTAACCATCTGAGCCACCCAGGTGCCCATGAAAACCATTCTTAACGCAGGGGCTATATAAAAACAATCAGTGGAGTATAGTTTGCAAACCCCTGGTGTAGATGGAATCCGATTCACCATAAATTGCTCACTGTTGGAGCTGAGAGATAGGTTCATTTTAGTAGCCTGTCTACTTGGATTATGTTTGAAGTTTTTTATATAAAATATTAAAAACTTGAGGGGCGCCTGGCTGGAGCTCAGTCGGTAGAGCATGCCACTTTTGATCTCTGGGTTGTAAGTTCGAGCCCCATGTTGGGTGTAGGGATTACTT
>NW_027735191.1:0-310 GCF_054177405.1 Leptonychotes weddellii | reverse complement strand
TAAAAAAGAAGGAAAAAAAAAAAAAGAAGTGAGGTCAGACAGTAGTCTTTGTCTTATTTCACTTAGCAAATGCCCTCAAGGGCCATCCGTGTTGTTGCCAGCGGCAGTATGTCCTTCTTTTCCTTTCATCTTTAATGAAGAAGGAAATTGAGGTGGTAGGCTGGGCTACAGAACTCAGCGAGGGTTCCCCAAAAAGGACAGACGACGCTCTGCCTCACAGCCGGACCCCAGGTACTCCCATGACCTCAGTGGATGCTTACACCGATCCTAAAGGAGGCAGGCAGCACGTCTTTGACAATCTTACAGAGGG
>NW_027735190.1:0-4848 GCF_054177405.1 Leptonychotes weddellii | reverse complement strand
ATTCTGGTGTTTTAGGTTAGAATGTTCTGTAAATATCTATGAGGTCTATCTGGTCCAGTGTGTCATTCAAAGCTCTTGTTTCCTTGTTGATTTTCTGCTTAGATGATGTTTCCATTGCTGAGAGTGGAGTATTGAGGTCTCCTACAATTAACGTATTGTTATCAATATGACTCAATATTTTGGTTAATAGTTGGCTTATGTAGATAGCTGCTCCCATGTTGGGGGCATAGATATTTACAATTGTTAGATCTTCTTGTTGGATAAACCCTTTAAGAATGATATGGTGTCCTTCAGTGTCTCTAATTTCAGACTTTAGTTTAAAATCTAATTTGTCTGATATAAGAATTGCTACCCCAGCTTTCTTTTGAGGTCTGCTGGCATGGAAGATGGATCCCCATCCCTTCACTTTCAGTCTGGATGTATCTTTAGGTTCAAAATGAGTCTCTTGTAGGCAGCATATGGATGGGTCCTGTCTTTTTATCCAACCTGCAACCCTGTGCCATTTTATGGGAGCATTTAGGCCATTCACGTTGAGAGTGATTATTGAAATATATAAATTAATTGTCACCATGTTGCCTGAGAAGACTTGTTTTTATAGATTGTCCCTGTAAATTTCTGTTGTATATCACTCTTGGGGGTCTTTCTCCTTTTATAGAACCCCCCTTAATATTTCTTGCAGGGCTGGCTTAGTGGTCACATATTCTTTCAGTTTCTGTCAGTCATGGAAGCTCTGCATCTCTCCATACATTCTAAATGACAGCCTTGGTGGATAAAGTATTCTTGGCTGCATATTCTTCTCGTTTAGTACCCTGAATATGTCTTGTCAGGCCTTTCTGGCTTGCCAGGTCTCTGTGGATAGGTCTGATGTTATACTGATGTTCTTCCTTCTGTACGTAAGGAATCTCTTCCCCCTGACTGCCCTTAAGATGGTTTCCTTGGTTCTAAGATTTGCGAGTTTTACTATTACATGCCGGGGTTTTTGCCTGTTTTTCTTGATCTTGGGAGGGGTCCTCTCTGCCTCTAGGACACGAATGTTCGTTTCATTCCCCAGATTAGGGAAGTTCTCAGCTACAATTTGCTCAAGTACATCTTCTAGTCCTCTCTCTCTCTCCACCTCCTCCAGGATTCCAATAATTCTGACATTGGAACGCTTCATTGTGTCACCTATTTCTCTGATTCTATTTTCATGGATTCTGAGTTGTTTTTCCCTGGCCTCCTCTTTTCTGTTTTTATCTATTAAATTGTCTTCCAGGTCACTGATCCGTTCTTCTGCCTCACTTACCCTAGCTGATAGATTATCTAGATTAGATTGGATCTCATTGATAGCATTTTTAACTTCTGCCAATTCAGCTTTCATTTCTACCCTTAGAGACTCTATGTTACCATTAATTGATTTCTCCATTCTAGTTATTGTATTCACAATTGCTGTCCTGAATTCCATCTCCAACATCTTAGTTATATCTGCATCCATTTGTAGATCTGCAGCATAAGTCATAGTCTCTGCATCGTTCCTATTTTGGGGTTTCCTCCTCCTAGTCTTTCTGTTGAGGGGTGGTAGAGGGAATGTACAGAGTCCAAATTATTGACCAGAACCCAAGCAAGATGCACCTGTTTTCTTGAGACCTTAGGGTTGCTGGCCTCTTGTTCTCCCAGCCTGTCTTCTGGGGGAGGGGCCTGCTGTGTTGTTACTCAGGCAACCCAGTTTGGGCAGAGTTGCCCTGCCCCCTGTGGCATGGGATGGGCTCAGTGGGAATCAGTTTTTGGGGCTTTTGTTCTCTGACAGCTTCCCCTGGTGGCCTTCTGCGTCTCTTCTGAGAGTCAGAGCAGAAGAGACCATTTCCAACCCTCTGCCTCAGAGCAGAGGGATCGCAGTCTGTTCTTCAGTGAACGCTCCAGGCCACACTATCTCCGTCTCTGTCTGTGCTGTTATAAACTGCAGCATCCTGCATTGTGTGCCCCTCCACAGTGCTCCCAGACCTGCCTCCAGGTCGGGCATGTCTCTGCCCTTTGTGCTTCTAAAACCACCAGCCATTCCCAGTTTGCACGCCCAACCCCACCACTCCGGGTTTCCGTCCAGGGGCTGCCCTAAAGTCCTTTCCCCACTGCTACCGGTCTGAGTCTGTGCCCCATCCCCAGCGATCGAGGCTGTCGCTCACCGGTGGTGTAGGATCCCCATGGCCAGGCCCCCTCCCGGTGCCATTTATCCTCTGATATCTGCCTGTGGAATCATGGCTCCCCGCTTCGTACCTCGAAACCAACCACCTGCAACCAACCACCAGATCTTCTTACACCTCAGGCTGATTTTGTGGGTGGTCGGTGTGCTCTGGTAGATATCCAGCTCAATTCTGGGGACAAGTTGGAATAGGGTCCCCAACACTCCACCATCTTTTTCTCCAACCTCATTCATAATATGTTCTTATAATTGTTTGTATTTTCTTGATGTTGGTTGTGATCTCTCCCTTTTCATTAATGATTTTATTTATTTGGGTCCTTTCTCTTTTCTTTTGGATGAGTTTCGCTGGGGTTTATCAATCCTGTTAATTCTTTCAAAGAACCAGCTCCTAGATTCATTAATCTGTTATACTGTTCTTTGGTTTCTATTTCATTGATTTCTGCTCTGATCTTTATTATTTCTCTTCTCCTGCTGGGTTTAGGCTTTATTTGCTGTTCTTTCTCTAGCTTCTTTGGTGTAGGCTTAGGTTGTGTATTTGAGACCTTTCTTGTTTCTTGAGAAAGGCTTGTATTGCTATATACTTTCCTCTTAGGACACCCTTTCTGCATCCCAAAGATTTTGAACAGTTGTGTTTTCATTTTCATTGGTTTCCATAAATTTTTTAAATTCTTCTTTAATTTTCTGGTTGACCCATTCATTCTTTAGTAGGATATTCTTTAGCCTCCATGTATTTGAGTTCTTTCCGACTTTCCTCTTGTGATTGGGTTCTAGTTTCAAAGCATTGTGGTCTGAAAATAGGCAGGGAATGATCCCAATCTTTTGATGCCAGTTGATACTTGATTTGTGACCTAGGATATGATCTATACTGGAGAATGTTCCATGGGCACTAGAGAAGAATGTGTATTCTTTTGCTTTGGGATGGAATGTTCTGAATATATCTGTGAAGTCCATTTGGTCCAATGTGTCATTTAAAGTCTTTATTTCCTTGTTGATCTTTTGCTTAGATGACCTGTCCATTTCAGTGAGGGGAGTGTTAAAGTCCTCCACTATTATTGTATTGTTGTCGATGTGTTTCTTTGCTTTTGTTATTCATTGGCTTATATAATTGGCTGCTCCCATGTTAGGGGTATAGATATTTACAATTGTTAGATCTTCTTGTTGGATAAACCCTTTCAGTAGGATATAGTGTCCTTCTTCTTCTCTTACTATAGTCTTTGGTTTAAAATCTAATTTGTCTGATATAAGGATTGCCACCCCAGCTTTGTTTTGGTGTCCATTAACATGGTAAATGGTTTTCCACCCCCTCACTTTCAATCTGGGGGTGTCTTTGGGTCTAAAATGAGTCTTGCAGACACCATATCAATGGGTCTTGTTTTTTTATCCAATCTGATAGCCTGTGTCTTTTGATTGGGGCATTTAGCCCATTTACATTCAGAGTAACTATTGAAAGATAGGAATTTAGTGCCATTGTATTGCCTGTAAGGTGACTGTTACTGTATATTATCTGTGTTCCTTTCTGGTCTATGTTACTTTTAGGCTCTCTCTTTGCTGAGAGGACCCCTTTCAATATTTCCTGTAGGGCTGGTTTCGTGTTCACGAGTTCCTTTCGTTCTTGTTTGTCCTGGAAGCTTTTTATCTCTCCTTCTATTTTCAATGACAGCCCTAGCTCGATATAGTATTCTTGACTGCATACTTTTCTCATTTAGTGTTCTGAAGATATCATGCCAGTCTTTTCTGGCCTGCCAGGTCTCTGTGGATAGGTCTGTTGCTAATTTAATGTTTCTACCATTGTAGGTTCCAGATCTCTTCTCCCGAGCTGCTTTCAGGATTTTCTCTTTGTCTCTGAGACTCATAAGTTTATTAGATGTCGGGATGTTGACCTATTTTTATTGATTTTGAGGGGGGTTCTCTGTGCCTCCTGGATTTTGATGCTTGTTTCCTTCCCCAAATTAGGGAAGTTCTCTGCTATATTTTGCTCCAATATGCCTTCAACCCCAATTTCTCTTTCTTCTTCTACTGGGATCCCAATTATTCTGATATTGTTTCGTCTTATGGTATCACTTATGTCTCGAATCCTGCCTTCGTGATCCAGTAGTTTTTTATCTCTCTTCTTCTCAGCTTCTTTATTTTCCATCATTTGGTCTTCTATATCACTAATTCTCTCTTCTGCCTCTGTCCTAGCAGTTCGAGCCTCCATTTTTGATTGTACCTCATTAATAGCCTTTTTGATTTTGAAATACTCCAGAAAGGGTTTCTCTAAAATGGACAGGGAAAAAAACAACAAATGTTGGAGAGGTTGTGGAGAAAGAGGAACCCTCTTACACTGTTGGTGGGAATGCAAGTTGGTACAGCCACTTTGGAAAACAGTGTGGAGGTTCCTCAAAATTTAAAAATAGAGCTACCCTATGACCCAGCAATTGCACTCCTGGGTATTTACCCCAAAGACACAGATGTAGCGAAAAGAAGGGCCATACGCACCCCAATGTTCATAGCAGCAATGTTCGCAATAGCCAAACTGTGGAAAGAACCGAGATGCCCTTCAACAGATGAATGGATAAAGAAGATGTGGTCCATATATACAATGAAATATTACTCAGCCATCAGAAAAGATGAATACCCAACTTTTACATCCACACAGATGGGACTGGAGGAGATGATGCTAAGTGAAATAAGTC
>NW_027735189.1:0-310 GCF_054177405.1 Leptonychotes weddellii | reverse complement strand
GGGGAGAGGAGGCGGGTTTCACAGATGGCCCATCGGGCAGGGGACATCCATGGTTATGGGAGGAAACGGCCCAGTCTCAGGCCGCCACTACTGGGTGCGGGGACACGTGGATCCGCTGGTGACGTCCACGGATGTCTGCTCACCGGCGGCTCGTCTAACCTGCCTGTCCGTTGAAATCACCTGCACCACTTCCTAGAGATGCAGGTTCTATGTGGAGCCCTAGACCTTCTAAACCAGACGCCCTGGGCGTGGAAGGGGCTAGAACCCCACAGGCGCTGCGATTGGCGGGGACTTGGACCCCTGCAGGTGC
>NW_027735188.1:0-310 GCF_054177405.1 Leptonychotes weddellii | reverse complement strand
TCTCTAATTTCTCTCTGTTCCACTGGTATACACCTTATGATTGAGCTTACCTTTTGAAATACAAAGCTCTTAAAAATGATGGGAACTTGACTCTTCTGTTCCTGATCTTGTTAATATGTGTCTTCTCTCTTGCACCATACAGATAAAGTTTTACAAATTCTGTTGATCATTCAGGGGACCAAATATTGGTTTCATTGATATTTCTTTTTCTTTTTTTTCATTGATTTCCACTTTTTTTTTTATTCTTATGTTAATCCCCATACATTACATCATTAATTTTAGATGAAGTGTTCCATGATTCATTGTTTGT
>NW_027735187.1:0-310 GCF_054177405.1 Leptonychotes weddellii | reverse complement strand
TTTACAAAAAAATATACACACAGGCACACACATGCCTATATGTAAGCAAAACAAATATGACAAAATGTTAACAACTGTTAGATCTAGATATTCAGTATTTGGGTGATCATTGTACTATTTTCTCAAGTTTTCCATATATTTGAACATTTTCAAATTAAAATTTATTTTAAAAAATAAACATCAAAATTAGGGGGAAAAAATAGTATTTTACTCTTCCTATATACCCCATTCTCTTATGAAACTCACTGCCCCCGTAGATATTTAAAAAAAAAACAAAAACAGGGCGCCTGGGTGGCTCAGTTGGTTAAGC
>NW_027735186.1:0-310 GCF_054177405.1 Leptonychotes weddellii | reverse complement strand
TATGTGAGTTGGGATGTGAAAAAACTTGAAAAACAATATAATCGAGATTTGGAAGGGTTTTTTTTAAGATTTTATTTATTTATATGAGAAAGAGAGGGCATGAGCAGGGGCAGGGGAGAGGGAGAAGCAGGCTCCCCGCTGAGCAGGGAACCCAACACCGGGCTCAGCGCTGGGCTCGATCCCAGGACTGAGAGATCATGACCTGAGCAGAAGGCAGACGCTTAACTGACCGAGCCACCCAGGTGCTCCACCTTGGGAGATTATCAATGAAGGTCTTTTGTACATCAGCAGGGAGGTACAGGAACCTATC
>NW_027735185.1:0-310 GCF_054177405.1 Leptonychotes weddellii | reverse complement strand
TCGAGACTTTAAAGAATTTAGAATCATGTGGCCAATGTATAAACTTGTTCAATCACTATGTTGTACACCCCTGAAACTAATGTAGCATTATGTATGAACTACACTCAAAAGCAAAAAAAAAAAAATCACCACATCAAAAACCAATGATGTATTGTATGGTGACTAACATAACATAATAAAATTTAAAAAAAAAAGGGACACCTGGGTGGCTCAGTCGGTTAAGCGGCTGCCTTCGGCCCAGGTCATGATCCCAGGGTCCTGGGATCGAGTCCCATATCGGGCTCCTTGCTCAGTAGGGAACCTGCTTCTC
>NW_027735184.1:0-310 GCF_054177405.1 Leptonychotes weddellii | reverse complement strand
TGTATGTGGATTAATCCATTCATTCTCACTAGTGAATGATATCATGTGTGACTATATCATAGTTTATTTATCCATTTAATGTTGAGGGTATTTGGGTATTTTCCTTTTTTTTTTTTTACTTTTTTATTAGAACTGCTATGAGCATTTTTGTATGTACTTCTATTAAATATTTAAACACTCTTCAGTAGGTTGTCTGTTAAGGACAGGAATTACTGAGTTAAAGAGAATGCATATATTCCTTGTTAGTGTTTACTACCAAATAATCTTTCAAGGTGATTATACCAATTTTTATGCTCACACTGGCAATATA
>NW_027735183.1:0-310 GCF_054177405.1 Leptonychotes weddellii | reverse complement strand
TTGTAGTGAGGGCAGAGGTATACTGACTATAAATATGGTTTGTAGATAGTAAAGGGTTTTTCAAGTAATAGTAACATCAGCATAGTTATTATTCATCTAGCCCTTTGTGACTGATTTTTATGCTTATCATTTTGGCCTCAGTGGCTTCACAGTATCCAAAGGAGCTGGAAGGCAGGTGAGTAAAGCAAGTGGGTTTGAAATGGGTGGTAGAGAGCCAGGCAAATGGACTGAGACCCCACCAGGAGGCAGCCCCACCACGCCTGGGGCTCTCGGCCAGTGTCCAGTCTCCAGAGAGGCTCTTTCAGCCTCC
>NW_027735182.1:0-310 GCF_054177405.1 Leptonychotes weddellii | reverse complement strand
TCTGCAAGAAAGTAGACTCAGCCCAGCAGAGGGTCTGGAAGAAGGCTGCTCACCCACAAAGTGCTTCCCTGAAATCTACCAAGTGGATTTTTCCTTCTTGAGAACATGGCTTTTTTTTTTTTTTTTTAATTAAATAAAATAAGAAATGTACCTTCAGGTACAGAAACTGCAAGGTCACAGGGAGCCTGAACCACAGGGCAACTGCTGACCTCACCCTGGCCTGGCCTTCCAGGGCTATTCATTTCTATGGCTGAATTTTTGTTTTGTTTGTTTTCTAACAGAAAAAACACAAGCTGAATGGATGGACTTT
>NW_027735181.1:0-310 GCF_054177405.1 Leptonychotes weddellii | reverse complement strand
GCCTGGGTGGCTCAGTTGGTTAAGTGACTGCCTTCGGCTCAGGTCATGATCCTGGAGTCCCTGGATCGAGTCCCGCATCGGGCTCCCTGCTCGGCAGGGAGCCTGCTTCTGCCTCTGACCCTCCCCCCTCTCATGTGCTCTCTCTCTCTCATTCTCTCTGTCTCAAATAAATAAATAAAATCTTTAAAAAAAAAAAAAACTTTTAATGTATAATATATTTATTCATTATAATACATAGTATATATAAATAACTTTATTTTTAGGGCAGTTTTAGATTCACAGCAATATTAAGAGGAAGGGACAGAGATTG
>NW_027735179.1:0-4848 GCF_054177405.1 Leptonychotes weddellii | reverse complement strand
AAAAAAAAAAAAAAGGATGCCAAGATAACTCAATAGGGAAAGGTTAGTCTTCTCAACAAATGGTGCTAAAAAAACTAGATAACCGGGGCGCCTGGGTGGCTCAGTTGGTTAAGCGTCTGCCTTCGGCTCAGGTCATGATCCTGGAGTCCCGGGATCGAGTCCCACATCAGGCTCCCTGCTCAGCAGGGAGTCTGCTTCTCCCTCTGACCCTCCTCCCTCTCATGCTCTCTGTCTCTCATTGTCTCTCTCGCAAATAAAATCTTAAAAAAAATAAAAAATAAAAAAAAATAAAAAACTAGATAATCACATGTGGGGAATGAACTTGAACCCCTACCTCACACCATATACAAAAATTAACTCAAAATGAATAAAAGACCTAAATGTAAGAGCTAAAGTTGTGCAATTCTTAGAAGAAAACATAGATGTAAAAATCTTTGTGATGTTGGATTATGTAATGGTTTCTTATATATGATATCAAAAGCACAAGTGACAAAAGAAAAACTACATAAACTAGACTCAAAATTCAACTTTTGGGCTTTGGAGGACATCACCAGAAGAGTGAAAAGACAACCCACAGAGTGGGAGAAAATCTTTTGAAATCCTATCTGATAAAAGACTTATATCCAGAATATATAAAGAACTCTTACAACGCAATAAAAAAACAAAATTTAAAAACAGACAAGGGATTTGAATATTTTTCCAAAGAAGGTCTATAAATAGCCAATAAACACATAAAAATATACTCAACATCATTAGTCATCATCACCACAAGGAGACAAATCACTCCACCCCCACCAGGACAGCTGTAATAAAAAAGACAGACAACAACAAGTGCTGACGAAGAAGTGGAGAAACTGGAAGCCTGGGGTACACACTGCTGGTGGGAATGTGAAGTGGTGCAGCTGCCTTGGAAAAGCTTGGCAGTTTTTCAAAAAGTTAAACATAGAGTTACCATATGACCCAATATTTCCATTCCTAGGTAATTACCCAAGAGAAATGAAAACCTACATCCACACAAAAACTTATACAAAAATGTTCATACAGCAACATCATTCAAAATAGTCCCAAAGTGTTTAAAATAAAAAAAAAAAAAAGGAAAAAGCCCCAAGTAGGAACAACCCAAATGTCCATCAACTGACAAAGAATCACTTCTGGCATATCCATATAATGGATTATTCAGTCATAAAAAGGAGTGACATACTGACCTATGTTTCAACATGGTTGAAAAACTTAAGCTAAATGAAAAGAAGCCAGACAGAAAAAAAAGCACGTATGATTCCATTTATATGAATTATCAAGAAGAGACAAATCTACACAGATAGAAAGTAAATTAGTGGTTGCCAGGAGCTGGGGGAAGTGGGGAGTGACTGCTTAACGGGTATGGAGTTTCTTTTTCTGACATTTGATGAAAATGTTTCAGAAGAACTTTTTTTTTAAGATTTTATTTACCTATGAGAGAGAGAAAGCACAAGCAGGGGGAACAGCAGGCAGATCCCTGTTGAGCAAGGAGCCCGACGCGGGGCTTGATCCCAGGACCCCAGGATCATGACCTGGGCCGAAGGCAGACGCTCAACAGACTGAACCACCCAGACGCCCCTGATGAAAATGTTACAGGACTAGATAGTAGTGATGACTGCACAACTTTGTGAATATACTAAAACCAATGAAATAATAAACTAAAATGTAATTTCTGTTTATCAGGTCTCACAAACACTTCATAGTTTCCATTACAAAGATACTTTGAAATAATGGGACACCTTTTGCCCACCTTCCCTCCATTCTAAGGCTGCTTCAAAAGAGCTCTGTGGAATTCTAAGGCTCCAACAGGGCAGTATGATAACCATTGCTCTAAATCCTGTGAAAATGTTATCACAGTAATCAGGAGTATTATCTTAGAAAACCTTTCTCAACAATACAGCGCTCCTTCAGCGCACAGCTCTCAACGACAGTCTTTAAGTACATGAGATTAGAAAGAATAAGCCTCTCACATGATCGTCCGATGCACTTAGGAGATGTCCACTCAAATTTGAATTCCAGGAAAGACCATAGCCTTCCTTTTGGTGGCCTCTTAACCTAAGATCAGGATTACATTCTCCACTTGGGTCTAAAAAAGAAAAGAAATACATTAACTACTAAGTGGTTTTCTGTTTATCAGAACTAGTAAAAGCAATCCTCACTCCTCACTGAATGAGCCGTAACATTCATTACAATGCTTGAAGCATCACATACAAACTATGACTTAGGACTTGGTCTGACCCACAGCCACCCTGAAAAGCTGTTCTCTGTGCTTCATTTCAAATATTCAATGCAAACCAAGTCTCAAGATCATAAAGTGAGAGTTCTTTGCAAAACCTAGTACTAGCTCCAACACAAAATACTGAAAACTACAGCTATACCTTCAAATTTGAGTGGTGGCAACCTGCCCCATCCCCGGATCAATTTTTTTTTTCAAACAGGTTTGTGAGGAAAGAGTTAACACAGCAGGTCTGGTTGCTCAGTCCTTGCATGTCTCCAGGGTAGCCCGCAACCATGAATGACCCTTAGCCAACCCCTAGGAATGTGACCCTCACAAAATTCTTCATGTCGCCGACTGATGAAGTTGTGTATGCCCAGAGCAGTGAGGCGTGCTGTAGCAGCTCGTCAAGACTTGCAGGATTGTTTAGCAAGATTCATGATGTATCTGGCTTCACTGTTGGGGTCCTGAGTTGCCCTTACCATGGCTGGTCATAGAACAGAATGTTCCTATGTGATCAGACCTCTATAAAAACACCAGATCCTGAGATTCAAATAGGCTTCCCTAAGCAGAGACATTGATCACATGCCCCTTTGGTCTGCTGCTAGAGAAAAAGCACGTTCTACGTGGCTCTGGTGGGGAAGGACTCCGAAGCCTGTGCCTAACCTCTCTAGACTCTGCCTGATAGCTATCTTTTCCTCCTGCTTTTGCTCTGTAGCCTCTGCTGTAATAAACCCTAGCCAGGAGTATAACCTGTTGGGAGGTCCTGTTACATCAACTGAATTTTGAGGGTGGTGACGGGACCCCTGAAAGCATTTTTAAACCTTTAAAAATTATAGATTATACTAGTCTGAATGATCTCAAAGCAATTATTTCAAATCAAGAAAAATGTTCAAGCAATGGCCTGATTTCATCACTACATACCTGGTTTAGCAGGGTGCTTTGTATAGTCAAAAACCAGCACATCAGAAGATGGTGTTTTTGTAGCAATGATGTGAGGATTCTGCGGCATGTAACGAGCACGGTTTACTTCTCCTTCATGGTTAATTTTAATTTCACATTCAATTTTTCCTGTTACAGAACCAAAGCCACCAAATTCTAATGTGAGAAAAAAGAAACACATACACTTATGATTAAAAATCACAAGTCATTTAGTGTAATCCACCCAACATATTTTAACCTGACAGAATACAACACAAATTAACTAGAGAACACAAAAATATGGGTTCATTTTTTTTTTTTAAGATTTTATTTGTTTGACAGAGACACAGCGAGAGAGGGAACACAAAAGCAGGGGGAGTGGGAGAGGGAGAAGCAGGCTTCCTGCGGAGCAGAGAGCCCAATGCGGAGCTCAATCCCAGGACCCTGAGATCATGACCTGAGCCACCCAGGTGCCCCAATGGGTTCACTTTCCACTTGGAATTAATTTATTCTCAAAGCCCATTTGAATTGGAAAATGTTGATAGCTATTTTATCCAAGTTAATTAATTGTTTCACCTTGGATTTAGAATAATTAAGAACTGGCCTCTTTCAGTTGTGAAGAGGATGTAATTATTCCCTAAAATCAGAAATCCATGCTAACTAACCCCCACCCAACCCTAAGACATAGACATACTGGTTCCACCGATATGGTGGATACCAAATTCAACTGCTAGTGGAGTGCCAAAGCTAAAACGAGGGGGGCTAACCTCTCTATCTGGTGTGTAAATAAGACTACAGTGTTGAGGGGCGCCTGGGTGCCTCAGTCGCTAAGCATCTGCCTTCAACTCAGGTCATGATCCCAGGGTCCTGGGATCGAGCCCCACATCAGGCTCCCTGCTCAGCGGGAAGCCTGCTTGTCCCTCTCCCACTCCCCCTGCCTGTGTTCCCTCTCTTGCTGTGTCTCTGTCAAATAAATAAAATCTTAAAAAAAAACACTGGAGTGTTGAATAGTTATTAAAAAGGCCTTGGAAAAGCAACAAAATCACATAAAAAGTATAAGGAACTTCTGAGAAGCAGCAAGATAATAGCAGAAAGAATACAAGTAGAGAACATCTAAGCAGATAAGGACAAATAAGAACATCTTCTTTTGTGTTCATAGATTAAGAACTCGAATAGTTGCTAAAAAAAAAAAAAAAACTCGAACAGCTGCTGACGCTTAAAAAGTTGGGAGGTTTCACATTGTAACTGTGTTATTTCTTCCTGACCTATATTGCTGCTTCTCTGCACATTCCTTTTTTGTTCCCCCTGTGTCTCAGGTTAGGGAACACTAACTCAAATGCCTAATGGAGCCAGGCAGGTAAAACAAGTAAAACAGACTAGCTGGGTTCTGGAGAAAACCAACTGAAAGCAGCAAACCATTTCTCAGTTTCAGCCAGCTCTTGCTATATGGGAATGCTTAATGAACACTGGCTCCCATGGTTTAATATTGGCATTCAGCCATTCTTCTCTGTGGCAAACGTAGCTTACACAACCATATACACAATCACCTCTCTCCCTCTCAGCACAGTCCCTTTCCATCATGTCAATGGGAGAAATTTGGCCCAGCCTTTCTAGGACTGCCACTCATTCTGAGACTCTGCTCCTAACCTGCCCCGACTTTGCTCTTTCAACCTACCACCCAACCCTCCACCCCC
>NW_027735178.1:0-310 GCF_054177405.1 Leptonychotes weddellii | reverse complement strand
TGGGGCCGACTGTGACTCCAGAGTCCATGTTCTTAACAGGAGTGCTCTGTGTCTCCCATGAAAGGGAGTGCGGGCTGCAAGTGTGCCGTTACTGAAGACTTAGCGTACGGAGCGTTGGGTTTTTAATATCTTCTTTAATTCTCACAATGCCTCTGGGACATAGGTACTACCTTTATCTTTATTTTACAGATGTGGAATTGGCAGCTCAGGATAGGAATTTGACTTGCCCAAGGTCACACAGCAAGCAAGGAGCAGAAAAGGGTGACTTTATTCATTCATTCATTCATTTATTTATTTATGGTTCTATTTA
>NW_027735177.1:0-310 GCF_054177405.1 Leptonychotes weddellii | reverse complement strand
TCTGGTCATGATCCTGGAGTCCTGGGATCGATTCCCACATCAGGCTCTCTGCTCAGTGCAGAGCCTGCTTCTCCCTCTCCCTCTGCCTACTGCTCCCCCTGCTTGTGCTCTCTCTCTCTCTCTCCATGTCAAATAAATAAATAAAATCTTAAAAACAAAAACAAAAAAGATTCCTCTACTTTGTCCAAATTTCTAGACACAGAATGCATTGCAGATACAGACCAAGTCTGCGCTTGGCACCAGTTATTGACAAACAAATGAAATGGACCAGAGTTAGCGATGGGGAGCTTTAAAGATAGAAGTTTAACAC
>NW_027735176.1:0-310 GCF_054177405.1 Leptonychotes weddellii | reverse complement strand
TCTCAATCCCACAACCCTGAGATCGTGACCTGAGCCAAAACCAAGAATCGGATGCTCAGCCCACTGAGCCAGGCGCCCCTATTTTACCACAATTTTTTTACGGAAGGAAGCGAGGCTGTGCTCTGGGTTGGATGATGTGGAGAAATGGAGGTCATCAGAGGTCTCGTCTAGAAGGTGAGGAGGTGCAGGGTCGGGAGCCATGGTTAGCATGGGAAGTGTCACTCGTGCTGGCCTGCATGGGGAACGGCCGTCTCTTTGGCGGTTTGGACAGTGTTCTTGTTTCTGCTCTGGAGAGAACCTGTCACAGCAG
>NW_027735175.1:0-310 GCF_054177405.1 Leptonychotes weddellii | reverse complement strand
TATGCACACACGTGTGTGAGGGACCACCGTGAGTGTGAGTGGGGTGTGCGTGTGTGTGTGTGTGAGGAAGGCTAGGATACAGCAGCGTTGTCCTACCTTGTCTTCTCCACCGACGGGGCTTAAAGGAATTGCCTAAGCACATGGCCTGTGTCAACTCATCCCCAGGTTCCAGCCGTGGGCAGGCTGTGTGTGCTAATACTTCGATGACCGGATTTTTCCTGGGCTAGGCAATCACCTCAATCCCACGACTTTTTCTAGGGCGTCATCCTGGATGAGTTCGGTGAGACATGACTTAACCCCAACAGACACC
>NW_027735174.1:0-310 GCF_054177405.1 Leptonychotes weddellii | reverse complement strand
CTGCCTTTCCCGCACCCGATCAGGGGGCTGGCACTGGAAGTGGGGCTAGTCGTAGTTCCAGGAAAACCAGGGCGGCTCCGATCGCAGTGAGTGTGAATGACTTCTTTCCTTTAAAAATCATTATCACATGCCGGAGAATGACAGCAGTTTTGATCATACTGTCTAGCCAAAGTCCACTATTCAGGTTGCTTTTTTTTTTAAAGATTTTATTTATTTATTTGAGACAGAGAGAATGAGAGACAGAGAGCATGAGAGGGAGGAGGGTCAGAGGGAGAAGCAGACTCCCTGCCGAGCAGGGAGCCCGATGCGG
>NW_027735173.1:0-310 GCF_054177405.1 Leptonychotes weddellii | reverse complement strand
TGTGTGTGTGTGTGTGTGTGCACATGCACACGTGTCTGTGTTTTATTTATTGTGGAATGTGGAAAGTGATAAACAAGTAAATGGATAAAATAATTTCAGGTGGTGATATCGGCTATGATTTAGTGAGTGTCTCAGTAACTCAGCCTGTTAGATTAATTACGAAGCCAGTTATTTTCACTTGTCATTTGGACTGAGCCAAGCACTTAAGATAATCTTGTTTGGGGCAAGACCACCCCCAGCTGTCCCTGATCTAGCACTTCCCCCTTGTCTGCTTCTGCAGGAGTGAGACCCAAGAGCTGTCCAACTGCTG
>NW_027735172.1:0-310 GCF_054177405.1 Leptonychotes weddellii | reverse complement strand
TTGTTATTTTAAATTTATGTTTTAGATTTCTTAAAAAGTAATTATACAAATTTAGGACCTACTTTTAATATCCATTTCAGTTGTCTGTGACATTTCCGAAACGCATGCAAAGAACAGAAATCAGAAATCTAATACGTAGGTTATGTAAGTAATGAAAAGAAGTGTAGTGTGAGGGGCGCCTGGGTGGCTCAGTCGTTAAGCGTCTGCCTTCGGCTCAGTCGTGATCCCAGGGTCCTGGGATCGAGCCCCCGCATCGGGCTCCCTGCTCAGCAGGGAGTCTGCTTCTCCCTCTCTTTTTGCCCCTCCCCCC
>NW_027735171.1:0-310 GCF_054177405.1 Leptonychotes weddellii | reverse complement strand
GTAGTGAGGGCAGAGGTATACTGACTATAAATATGGTTTGTAGATAGTAAAGGGTTTTTCAAGTAATAGTAACATCAGCATAGTTATTATTCATCTAGCCCTTTGTGACTATGATTTTTATGCTTATCATTTTGGCCTCAGTGGCTTCACAGTATCCAAAGGAGCTGGAAGGCAGGTGAGTAAAGCAAGTGGGTTTGAAATGGGTGGTAGAGAGCCAGGCAAATGGACTGAGACCCCACCAGGAGGCAGCCCCACCACGCCTGGGGCTCTCGGCCAGTGTCCAGTCTCCAGAGAGGCTCTTTCAGCCTCC
>NW_027735170.1:0-310 GCF_054177405.1 Leptonychotes weddellii | reverse complement strand
GAGGTGAAACTCCATGCAAATCATCCATACAGTGGTGGATAAAGCAGACAAATTCTCTACCCTTACAGATACTATCCAAGAGCATGTGGGGAAAAGACATATATATATATTATATATATATATATATAATATATAATATATATACATATATAATATTTAAGAAATATATGTTATATATAAGAAATATATATATATATATTGATAAATGCTATGATAAAAAAGAAAGCAGAAACAGGGAAGAGAAGATGGGGACTAATATTTTAGGTAAAATTACCATGGAAGACAGCTCTGAGGAAGTGACATTTGAATG
>NW_027735169.1:0-310 GCF_054177405.1 Leptonychotes weddellii | reverse complement strand
CGCAGGAAGCCTGCTTCTCCCTCTCCCACTCCCCCTGCTTGTGTTCCCTCTCTCACTGTGTCTCTGTCAAATAAATAAAATCTAAAAAATAAAAATAAATAAAAAATAAATAAATAAAAGCTTTCATATTATATATTATAATAAATTATAATATATTTCATATTATAATTCATATTATAGTTCATTTTTATTTCTCCAACTCCAAGCAGGGTCTGAGTCTGTTGAAACTCAAGGCCTCTAGCAGCCTTACTTGGGTACAATATTTGCCCTTATGGCCTCAATGGGAAAGAAAACTTCTGGACGTTTTCTG
>NW_027735168.1:0-4850 GCF_054177405.1 Leptonychotes weddellii | reverse complement strand
TAGCCTGGTGATGGGTATTGAGGAGGGCACGTTCTGCATGGAGCACTGGGTATTATGCACAAACAATGAATCATGGAACACTACATCTAAAACTAATGATGTAATGTATGGGGATTAACATAAGAATTAAAAAAAAAAAAGAATCTGCTAATGGACCCAGGATCGATCGGGGGTGGGGGGGCTACTTCGCCTACCCAATGCTCTAGCCAAACCCGCAGGAACTAGGGCATCTTAGAAACTTTTTCTTGCATGAACTGGGTGGAAGAGGCAGAGGGGTAGATGTTGGTAAGAGTGATCTGGCTCTTTTGGGTTTTACAAAAGGACCCACGGCTCTCTGTGCCCCTCCCTACACAGCTCACTTTCTAAAAAGAAGATCTGCCAATGGGGCTGGCCACTGTGGGGTGGGATCAGCCAGCCTCTCAGCCCACGGGTCCCTGTCACCTGACAGAAAGCAGGGGGTTAGCAGGTTTTTGGACAACTACAGATCCTACTGTGCTTAAAACCACCTCCTCTACCTTTCAAAGATTTGCTAAGAGGCTGTTAAAATCAGCTGATTTTAGGTTAGATGTGGTCAACTAATTCTTGGTGTTGGCCAAAGGCAAATTTTGCAGAGAAGAACAGATATAAAACCATCTTCAACAAAAGTGACAAGGTTTCAGAGAGAGCAGAGTGAGAATGAATTTCTTGGTTCACAAACACAAGATTTAGAATTGCTGTTTCTTTAATGAGAAAAATTGCCAGACTAATATAATCTCCTGTCGATTTGACTGACTGACCAAAGTCTCAGTTTTTATTTTTGAAAGATCCGGTGCCAAAAAAGGGAGCAGTTCCAGACGTTTCCTGTTGATTGGGGTGTATGTCACTCGACTATCCCTGAATTCTTTTGAGTGAAGAAAAAAAAAAGGGATTTCCAGAAAACACTTTTGAGAGAATTCTAGGTATGTCGGTTGGTCTGGGATTCTATCCCTGACATTCTGGGGATGAGAAACCCAGAAAACATTTGTCTGGTTCACTCTTCCATCCTTAGAGTCAGGCAGAGACCCTGAGAGCTGGTAGGAGCTCCAGCAACATCTAAAATGGATGAATGAACGGATGTCCCACACCAAAATTCTCCTTCCAAGGGCACTGGCTAGCTGTCAGCCCCAGGACAGAAAAAGGATGACCAATCCTCAGTTGGAAACACTGACTCTTAAATTATTGGGAAAATACCAGTTTTATTCTTCACTCTGACCCTGTATCTATTTTGGGAAGAGTTTTGAGAAGCAATCTCCTCTGACTTGTCTGGGCTTTTCTGGAGAACTCTGCAGCAGGAGCCAATGGATAAACTAATGATTGGGAGGCAACGGCTTTGCAGCAAATTCTATAACGTCTGCCCTGGTTTGTGTTTGCATCGTGGGCATTTGGAATAATGACCTGCATTGTTCTGGGTCCAGAAGGGCTGTGTCTCTGAGAGAAACAAGGCCGGCGTTTCTTTTTTCTTCTTTCCTTCTTTTTATTTGTAATTCCTATTTATAGACACTCCGAAGATGGAGGGAATTTTAGGAAGGGGGAAAAGTTGGGCTTCAAATAATGTGTGGATTCTTTCAGCTCTTTCTGACGTCATTGTGATGGAGAAGTTGACTAGGGGTAACTCAGTGAGCGGGGCGCTCTCAGAAAACAACTCATTCCTTGCCTGTTTGTCTTCAGAAAGCGAACCAAACTCTAAAGGCATTTTAGGAGATTACTGTTTCACCATTTTAGGGGTAGACAGTGGATATAGGATGGATGCATTTTCTTACCCAAGTGAGAAGAGTCCCGGGATGAAGAGGCCCATCCTGACCAGAAGGTCCTCAGTCTCTCTTCTCCATGAGAAATCTCAACAACAGGGAGGTTAACGGCCATGGGAGGGGCCAGCCAACGACAGCCCAGGGGCCAAATCAGGCCCACCGCCTGTTTGTGTACAACCTAAAAGCTCAGAATGTTTTTCCCACTTTTAAAGATTTTATTTATTTATTTGAGAGAGAGAGAATGAGAGAGAGCACATGAGAGGGGGGAGGGTCAGAGGGAGAAGCAGACTCCCCGCCGAGCAGGGAGCCCGACGCGGGACTCGATCCCGGGACTCCAGGATCATGACCTGAGCCGAAGGCAGTCGCTTAACCAACTGAGCCACCCAGGCGCCCTGGTTTTCCCACTTTTAAATGCCTGAAAAAAAAAAAAAATCAAAAGAAGGAGAATATCTTGTGACATGTGAGAATGATGTAAAACTCAAATTTCAGTGTCTCTATACAATCAATCCGCATTATTCATATTTTGCAAGTCTGCTTACTTGCTAAAACTTATTTATAACCCCCAAGTCAATACTTGGGGTGGTCATTTTCAGACATATGCCAAGAAGCAAACAATCTGAGTCACCCAGCGGTAGTCGAGCAAGGCAACTCTCTGCCTTCCTGCCTCTTCCTGTAGACAAATGTCCTTTTCACGTCCTCTTAGTGCCATGTTTCCCCCCGTGTGGTGCTTTCCGTGGGAGATCTGGCTATCCAAAATGACGCGCAAGCACAGGGATGAAGTGCTATTTGCTGTTCCTGAGTGCAGGAAGGTAAGAAGGGGAATGTGGAAGTGATGCAAGTGAGGCGACTTTGTTCGGGCACGAGCCATAGCCCTGGTGGCTGTGGGTTCAACGCTAGGGGATCAACAATGTGTATTCAAAAAGGTGTCTTTACTAGACACACACATAAAACAAGGTTATATATTATTGATCAGGTGACAAAAATGTCATGGCCCGAGGCTCACAGGAACCTCACCCTGTGTTTCTCTTGGGAGCAATGGTTCAGGATTTGCTAATTCAGTGTTTGCTAGCAACTTTATAGAGCCTTGCCGCGCAGAGCGGGAACGGATTGTATGAAGTTTTATTGAACACGGCCTCACCCGTCCATTCCACGTGTGGTCTGTGGCTGTCTCCTTGCTACAATGGCAAAGTCATGGAGTTGCAGCCGAGATGGTATGGCTGACAAAGCTGAAAATATTGTCTCTCTGGCCCTTTCTGGAAGTTTCCCAACTCCTGCACTAACACACAAGGAAATAAATCTGAGAGTGAAGGGCGGTGAACAGACATTTCGATTCAATTCAGTGGTGACCAAAAACAACATTTTTGTTTTGCCACCAGCTAGTTCTCTTATTGCCAGATAATCAGCAGGAAAAAATATTCACAGCAGAAAGGCTTTTGTTGGTTTTCATCACTTTTTAAAGTTTTATTTTATTTATTTATTTGAGAGAGAGGGAACACAAGTGGCGGGGGGCAGAGAGAGAGGGAGAAGCTGACTCTCTGCTGAGCAGGGAGTCCAATGCGGGACTCGATCCCAGGACCCCGAGATCATGACCCGAGCCGAAGGCAGACATTTAACCCACTGAGCCACCCAGGCATCCTGGTTTTTGTCACTTCTTTAAACCATATCTGGTGAGCAGAACTAATCACTTTGGACTAATTTGACTGGTCGGCTGATCTCAACTTTTCCAGCAAAACCACTTTTTCAAATGGTTTCACACCTGCCATGTGAAGCTCAGACTGTGTACTCTGGTCTGTGAGGAGCAGGGTAAAGACCTTCTTTGAAAGCCGTTCGCCATGGGTTCAAATCTCAGCTCCGTCACTTCCTAGCTGGGCAACCGTGAAGAAGTTACTTACCGTCTCTGGGACTCCGTCTCCTCACGCGTGCAATGGAGATATCAATTGTACTTTTATTATTTGCTGATTGCAAAGTGTACCTATTCAGCAAAAACTCAAGAAACGGGTGTTGTTTATTAGGATCTGATCCGATGACTGGCCTATATAAAGTGCTTACCGTGGAAATCTTCCCTTTTTAAAATGTAATCTTATGAGGTGGCTAATTAGGATCTTGGCACAGTGGCAAGCACATCGAAGGTGCTCAATCCTATTGCTAGAGGAATATCCCTAAGTCAATGAAAGGAAAGTTCTGAGGCCCTCTCCTGCCTCACCCCAGTCCAGGTGCAGCCGGAGGCCAGAGCAGCAAGAAGCTGGTGAGGGAGCTCCCAGCCGCGTGGGTAGCTGGGGAATCACGAAGCGTCGGGGAGGTCCTGTTAAAGGTCTGGATTTTATTCCAAGTGTGGTAAAGGGCCACTTCAGATATTTGAACAGGGGAATGACAAGGTCCCATTTCCACTTTAAACAGGTGATTATGATTTGAAATTTTTAGGGGCGCCTGGTGGCTCAGTTGGTTGGGCGACTGCCTTCGGCTCAGGTCATGATCCTGGAGTCCCAGGATCGAGTCCCGCATCAGGCTCCTTGCTCGACGGGGAGTCTGCTTCTCCCTCTGACCCTCCCCCCTCTCATGCTCTCTCTCTCTATCTCATTCTCTCTCAAATAAATAAATAAAATCTTTAAAAAAAAAAAAGAAATTTTTAAAGGATCACAAGTGAGCAAACTGAAATCCATTGCCCAAGGACAGACAGCTACTGAACCTCTGGTCTCTCTGTCTCTCAAGCCCAGAGCCCCAAAGCGTCAGAGACGTGGCCTCTCATCACAACACCCATTCCTTCTAGAGGGTTCTTTGTCCATCCCTGGGCCCAAGGCTCTATGCATGTTATCCTGGGCAAGGAGACTGCAGGAGAGAGGTTCAGGCATCCCCGTTTGCAGATGAGGAACCTGAAATTCGGAGAGTTTAAGCAACTGTCTTGGGGTCATGGCCCAGGAAGCAGTGGAGGCCAGGGCTCAGATCCTCGGGCCCCGGGCCCACCCTTCTGCTCCCAGATGCATCTGCTGTGGGTCCATCACTCACTTCCACGTGCTTCCATACTCACTAACGCCAACGTAGGCTCTTGGCGGTAAGTACATCCCACTACATTAACATAGGCTCACC
>NW_027735167.1:0-310 GCF_054177405.1 Leptonychotes weddellii | reverse complement strand
TTTTTTTTTTTAAAGATTTTATTTATTTATTTGAGAGAGAGAGAATGAGAGACAGAGAGCACGAGAGGGAAGAGGGTCAGAGGGAGAAGCAGACCCCCCGCTGAGCAGGGAGCCCGATGCGGGAATCGATCCTGGGACTCCAGGATCATGACCTGAGCCGAAGGCAGTCGCTTAACCAACTGAGCCACCCAAGCGCCCCACAAAATGGTGTCGTTTTTAAAGAAGTCTGAGAATTTTACAAGTCACTTGTTAAAATAGTAAAAGTATATGACTATTAGATTTTTTTTATAATTAGACGTTGAAATTGACC
>NW_027735166.1:0-310 GCF_054177405.1 Leptonychotes weddellii | reverse complement strand
TTTGGCTCAGGTCATGATCCGAGGGTCCTGGGATTGAGTCCCGCATCGGGCTCCTTGTTCAGCAGGGAGCCTGCTTCTCCCTCTGCCTGCCACTCCCCCTGCTTGTGCTCCCTCTCTTCAACAAATAAATAAATAAAATCTTTAAAAAAAATAAATAAAATGTCCAGACCTTTGAGATCATTAAATTAAAAAAAAAAAAAGACCCTGCATTCTGGTTTTTACCTATTTTATTTATTTATTTTTTTTTAAAGATTTTATTTATTTATTTGAGAGAGAGAATGAGATAGAGAGATCACGAGGGTCAGAGGGA
>NW_027735165.1:0-310 GCF_054177405.1 Leptonychotes weddellii | reverse complement strand
CACATGGAAAGGCTGACTGTCCCACCACCTACGTGCACACTGAAGACGCTCCAAATAAAGCTCTGCATTGCCAAACAACGTGCCTTTGGAGATGTTCCGGGGCGAGAAGTTGCTGGCTGCAGCGTGTGGGGAGACTGGCTGGTGGTCACATGTGTGTGGCCCTCGGCACCCTCTCCGAAAGCAGGCTCAGTGCGCCGGGTGGGCCTGTCCCTGCTCAGGGCGGGCGGGGGCGGGGTGGGGGGTGTGCGGCGGGGAGGACGCCGCCTCCCTCCTTCCTGAGCAACCGGCTCCTGGGGCTTCTTCAGAGCCT
>NW_027735164.1:0-310 GCF_054177405.1 Leptonychotes weddellii | reverse complement strand
TGGCTGTGTTTTCCGTTGTGGGAAGTCGGTGAGATTCGCACACTCGCAGAGCCGACGGGAGTGTGACTTGTGTCCTGCACTGCGTGTGGCTTCCAGCACGCTCTCCGGGCTGGCCCAGCCCGACTGTAGCCGCCTGCCTGCTTTCCCCACGACCACGAGGATCGTGCACCCAGGCGTGGGAGGGGCGTGAGTGCGTGTGTGAGCCTGTGTGTGCACACGTGTGCGTGTGGGCACCGTAATGCTACGCCCCTGAGTGTCACTTGGAAATGTCCCAGCCTCTGGCCGCTCCTCCTCACCCCTCTGCAGCAGG
>NW_027735163.1:0-310 GCF_054177405.1 Leptonychotes weddellii | reverse complement strand
GGAACGCTTCCTTTGTTTCTGTTTTGGTAACGTTCCAAATTACATGGCTATTTTTAAATTCATTAACATCAGATAAAGACTTGACCTCAATACCACAAGAAATCAATTCTACAACTGGGGGACGAGAAACCACAAAGTCCATCAGACTATGAATACAATGCCCTTCCAAGCATGCCCTGCCCTCCACCTGGGTCTGGGAACCCAGCCTCAGTCATCGATGGGGGTCTGAGTCTCTATTCATGCTGCCTAGCCAGAGACTGGGGAGAGACTGTTGTCCACACAGAGTCTTGACCTGGTCTAGGTCAGCTGT
>NW_027735162.1:0-310 GCF_054177405.1 Leptonychotes weddellii | reverse complement strand
TTTAATTCAAAAGTAAGGCACTTAAGGAAGGAAGCTCTGCATTTTGATGGCAAAAGTGGATGTACAAGTGTTTGGCTCCGGGAGCATCTAGGCTGGAAGAACATTGGTCCCAGCGGGAGTAGAAGTTGAAGGAAAGGCTGGAGGTTTGGCGCCACCTTGTGGCTCTGAGGGAAAGGCCTGGAGAACCCCTCGAATGCTGGACAAGACATTGTTGAGAAGCTTTCCCGTGTGTACTAGCCTTTTTTTTTTTAAGTCATTTTTTATTTTATTTTATTTTTTTTAAAGATTTTATTTATTTATTTGAGACAGA
>NW_027735161.1:0-310 GCF_054177405.1 Leptonychotes weddellii | reverse complement strand
TTAGGCTACATGCCCAGGCCTAGAATTCCATCTCACACTTACTTCTGTCTGGTAAGGATATCATAGCTCTTCAAATTACCCAACACAAGAGTGAGAAATTGTTCTAGAGTCACAGAAGTCAATCTGTGGGAATGCCCACTCTGTGCTTTGGACATAGGATTTGACAGGCATTACCTATCAAATATGAGATGTAGTGTAAGTCATCTATATTATGTGGTAGGCGTGTTCCCCCATTTTCCTCCCTTACAGATAAAAGAGGTAAGAGTGTATCTGTTTGCTATTGATAATCCACAAATCATCCCCACATTCA
>NW_027735160.1:0-310 GCF_054177405.1 Leptonychotes weddellii | reverse complement strand
GAAAAAAATCTGTTTGCCATTTGCAAAAACTCCTTCTGCTGACACACTCTTCTCCAGGAAACTCTTCTACTTCCCCCATCAAGGAGCCTGGAAATTTCAAATTTTTTTTTCACGTATTTTGAGATTCTTACTTTTTTTGAAATATTTTAATAGTTTCACAGACGTTAGACATAAAAATATCCTTAAAGATGATAAATAATAAGAAGAAGAAATAAGAAAGCCATTTGTAGGGCTTGCTCTAAGAAGTCATGGCCTAGGTTCTCTCACTAAATTCCAACCACGGCACTAAAAAGGTGGGGTCTGTTGTCAT
>NW_027735159.1:0-310 GCF_054177405.1 Leptonychotes weddellii | reverse complement strand
TGTAAGCTTTCTAAAACAGTGTCCAAAACATAAGCACTCGATATGTTTACGTGCTATCATTATTATTTAAATGTTCCCTTAATGTTATCTTGCAGCTGTATGATATCTGCGCAGTCCATTCCTTCTCCCACTCTCCTAGATAACAGTTTCATACCTTCTCTCCTTTCTTCAAATCTCTAGCACCTTTTCCTCATCCTCACTTTCCACTGAAGGTCTTCCTTACTATTTAAATGAGAGAAATAAAAGCATCAAAAAGTGAACTTTCCACAGAAGCCTACAAGCACATTTAGCCATCTATCATCATCTTTTT
>NW_027735158.1:0-310 GCF_054177405.1 Leptonychotes weddellii | reverse complement strand
GCTCATGAAGCCCAGAAACAGAGTTTCCAGAAACGGAGGTTCCATTTTTCCCCTAAGATCCATCCTGGCTTTCTTCTCCTGATGCATATCCTAAAGCTTCAACTCTGGTTTCTTTTTTTTTTTTTTTAAAGATTTTATTTATTTATTTGACACACAGAGAGAAAGCACAAGTAGGCAGAGAGGCAGGCAGAGAGAGAGGCAGAAGCAGGCTCTCCACTGAGCAGGGAGCCCGATGCGGGACTCGATCCTGGGACTCCAGGATCATGACCTGAGCCGAAGGCAGTCGCTTAACCAACTGAGCCACCCAGGC
>NW_027735157.1:0-4850 GCF_054177405.1 Leptonychotes weddellii | reverse complement strand
GACTCCCTGCTCGGCGGGGAGTCTGCTTCTCCCTCTGACCCTCCTCCCTCTCGTGCTCTCTGTCTCTCATTCTCTCTCACAAATAAATAAATAAAATCTTTAAAAAATATATATATATCTAAATAAGTGGATGGAAAACATCATAAAAAAAGTCAGTCTTTCTCAATACAAATAAATTTAGCTTCCCATAGAATCATAAAGGGTTCTTTAATGAAAATGGTGAAATGACTTTAAGTTTTATATTGAAAAATCAATGCGTAAAAATTGCTAAAATATCATAGAAAAAAATGTAGACTAAGAGACTATAAATTGGTGCAAAGTAATATGGTACTGGCAAAAGACTGAGGAAATCAGTGGAAAAAAGTCCAGAAATAAATCCAAGTATATGTAGGAACTTAATATATGATAATGGTGGTATTTAAATTCAGTGATGAAAGAATGGTTTATTTTATAAATGAGACTGGAATAATTGGCTATTCATCTGGAATAAAATAATGGTAGTCCCTTACTTCAGGCCATAGACAAAAATAAACTTCAGCTAGATTAAAGAACTAATGCAAAAAAATTGAGGAAGAATGATTCTTAGAAGAACATTTAGGAGAATATTTATCTAGCCATTGGGTGTGGAAGTTCTTATTAAGCAAGAAAGGAACCCCAAAGCCATTTAAAAAACAAAATAAACTTTATTTCACAAACCAGCAATGTCTAAATGGCAAAGGACACCATAAATAAAGTCCAGAGGCCTATGACAGATTGGGGGGAAAAATATTTGCTAGTATTAGAGTCAGGAATTAGTATCCCTGTTGTACAAAGAAAGAAAAAATAATTTTTTGTAAATCAAATAACTAACTGACAAATGGGTATGGAATAAGAAGCAGGAAATTTATCCAAGGAAAAATGCAAAGGGCCAACAAACATATGAAAAGAAGATCCGGCTCACTGGTGAACAAGGCAAAGGCAAATCCAAATGCAAATAAAATGCCCTTCTTTAAGTCTTGGGTTATGTTTACTAGTCCCCACTCTTCCCCTGGGGAAGAGGTGGCTTCAACAGTTCTCCTTTAGTACCTGGTGCACTTGTAGTAGATATTGTCCAATGATTTCAGTAAATAACTTTTTGAAGAGTTTCCAAACAATAAAATAGTTTCCAAGCTGCAAAAAAAAAAAAAAAATGCCCTTCTTTACCTCCCCTTAGAAAAAAGGTACCCTAGTGAGGATGAGGATGATGATGGTGATGATGACATATCTATATTGTACTTGCAAGGTACCAGGTGCAGTTCTAAGTACCTTACATAGAACAGCTCATTTAATCCAATCAACAACCCCTAAAGTAGACATTATTATTATCCTCATTTTATAGATGAGGAAACTATACATACACACTTGAAATTAAATTCTCAAAGAACAGTTCTCATCCTTACCACATTCAGAATTACTATCATATCCTATGTTACTTTACTTAAACACTGCTGATTGGGACCCAGTACATTGCTTTTTATGATATGGAAATGGTTAAACCCCACAGTGTGAACAACACTAACCCAGAGGGATGTTCATAAAATACTAAAAATATGTTTCTGAGTAATGTGTGCACTGAGATCTCATTTATGGAAGAAGAAGAAAGGAAAAAAGGGAGGACGCATTCTGTATATGAGTATGTACTTTGTGGAAATGCATAGTGTGTTGATGAGTACAGAAAAAGGTGTCGAAGGAGCCTAACTATTCATATTGGTTACCCCAGGGGGTCAGGTGTGGTAGGACAGAGATTTTCACTGTATTTCACAGTTTTGTTTGTTACATTGCAAAAAGAATGCTTTGCTTTTGGATTTCTTTAAGAACAATTCAACGAATTAGGACAAAAGAGTTTTGTGATCTTTGGTAAACTTCAGTGCTCTGGGATAAAATCTAAGTTTTTCTAACTTTATTGCATCCCATGCTTAAATGGTCCCCATTCAGCATTTGGCTCCCAGTTATTAAAAAACATAAATCTTTCAATTCCATGTGTAAAACGTACTGGGAGAGGGGTAAACCTGATTATGGTGACTTCTTATCAAGCTAGGAGGGTAAATGATTATTCTCACCTACAGTAATAATGCAATTGAGATTTATTTATTTATTTTTAGAGAGAGAGAAAGTGAGAGTTTGGTGAGGAGGGTCAGAGGGAGAGGGAGAGAGAGAATCTCAAGCAGACTCTCTGCTGAGCAGGGAGCCTGATGCGGGGCTCCATCCCAGGACCCTGAGATCATGACCTGAGCCAAAATCAAGAGTCAGTCGCTCAATTCACTGAGCCACCCAGGCACCCCTAATAATGCAATTGAATGAAACACATGGGATCTGCAGGGGAAAATATCCAAGAAAAGTCACAAAAGATGTTTATAGAAGAGAGGTATAATTCCATTTGAATGAAGTTTCATTCATCAATCTATTCATTCACTCATTCATTCAGCATGTACCTGATTTGATTTAGTTTACCTTTTGACATACCCAAACTGCCACCTCTCTTTATATTCTGCATTATACATATAATAGCTCATTTCATTATTAGAGGCTTTCCCTATAAACAAGGTTTAGTATCTCCTTTAGGCATTCCTCCAGCTGAACTGTGCAAGATTCTGGGGGTTTACTCAGCTCAAACATCAGACAAGCCTGCTTCTTTCTTCTGAAGGTTAAGAGGGAGAAAATAATTAGAAATTTCAATCAACGTCTATGGTTGTTAGTGCTGTTGACCAGCTCCATCTTCTGGGCACATGCCAGGATTGCACAATCCTGCCCACTTGGGATCTGCTTTGGCCAATGAAATGAGAGCAGAAGTGATGTCTCATTTAAGATCCAGTGTGTGCATCTGCCACATCCCTTTCTGCACCTACAAAGACAGAAACAGGCATCCAGAAGCAATCTCCATCAGTCTGTGTCCTCATGATGGACATACAGAGTGAGTGAGAAATAACTCAAGTTGTGTGAAGCCACTGAAAGTTCAGTACTGCTTGTTACCACAGCATAATTTCGCCTATCCTGACTGATACACTCCATGAGGACTTAGGTCTTACTTGCAAACTCCTGGTGAGCGTTACTGTTATAACTCGTATCTTGCCATGGAATACATGTTTGGGCATAAATTGGAAGAAGGAAGCCAACAGCCAAAAGGGTGATGAATCTTTTAAAATTTTTATTCTATTCATTTGGGGAAAAGCTCAACTTCCTCTAATTTGAGCAATGGACAGGGTCAAAGGGGTCAAATCTAGGGACTCTAAGTCATCACTGTCTTTTATCCTGGTGAAGCCAGTCTGAGATGATATTCTCGGTGGAGCCAAAAGGCATCCAGGAATCTGCCAAGATGAGAGTTGAGTTTGATAACCTACAGAGAGTGTGGACCCCCCCCCCACCATGATTTATCTGCTGAAGTATGAGCTGAATTGGGATGTTCTACTTTTCATTTGGAGTGGTCTTTTGAAATCAGAACCTCTAGCAAAAAAAAAAGTTAAACCACAAATTACACCCAAGGTACAATACATTATGGAGATAGCCCAGATTCTTTGAGATCCATGAAAATAATCTCACGTTCAAGAGAAATTACCCATCTTTGCTAGAAGTGCATGTGTTCCCATGACATCTATAATGAGAGAATCCAAACAGGCTGCAGTAATAGAAATCCTTCTTTTGGAGGAAGGGCTCTGGAACAGGTCTATTTGGATCATGAGCGTACAGAAAGTATTCAAGTATCAGAGCCTGCATATCATTCCATGAATCTATGTAAGGAAAAATTGATATAGATCAGACTGATCCATTGTTTATCCATTCATTGATTCATGTATTTAGTAGACTCTCCCAGGCCAGTGCAGAGCACCAGAGATACACATATTTAACAGCAACAACAAATAAAAGGACGCCCTTACCTTGCAGGTTCTAATAAGAGAGATAATATCGTAATAATATATAGTAAATTCATTCTAATAACAGATGTCTGTACGGCATTCTAATGGATGTATGGGGAAGAGAAGGAAAAAATGAATTCCGGGTTCACAGAGAGCTGGTGAGAAACAGGTATAAACACCAGTTACCTGAACTGAGGCACGAGACCTAGGTATGGGTCCCCCCAGTTACTGATTAACTGTATGACTGGGGATGGGGAGGCTGGCCTCAGTTTCCTCACTGAAAAATTGAGGTGTGTGCTGTAGAGTTCTATGGTCGTCATGGTATGTGTCTGTGTATGCATTTTAACTGGCAATGCATCATCTGCTTGAAAAGATTTGCACCCAGTCCAATCTTTATCTTGTTGCCCATGTTTCCAAATACAGCGCAATTTCCTTGTCTTGTCTGATTAGGCTGATCTTAAGCAGACTGTGATTTAGAGGGGGAAAAAAAAGTTTTTCTAACAGCTTCAAACCATTTATCTTGATTAAAAGGATAGTCTTCATATCCAAACAAGCCTGTCTTATTTAAACCTGCTGGAAGAAAAGGCCTTCATCCTGAGTAATGGATGATCAGTATTTTCTATAATCCTTTCTAAAATTCGTGTTAAAAGGATGTCTTGGAAACACACAAAGAGATCCAGAAATGGGCCTATTTCTGTGTTAAAACGAAACCAAAACCAACCCAGTGACAAAAATTTATGACCCTACAGACCCTCTAGTTAGTACCCTCTTCCTCCCCTTCCTTCTCTTCCTTCTTGAAGGTCATGTTGACTCCCTTGGCCTCACCTTTTTTTAGGGTGTACAGCCCACCTGCACCCAGATTCCACTCTCACCACAACTTCAAAACTGCATCTTCCCAGGGCAACAGTCTCTCCTGGTTGCCAAATCCAGTGAGGCTCCTTGTCCTCATTCCACAGAATAAGTCCCAGATTTTTTTTTTTT
>NW_027735156.1:0-310 GCF_054177405.1 Leptonychotes weddellii | reverse complement strand
GGGCTCCATCCCAGGATCCCGGGATCATGACCCGAGCCGAAGGCAGACGCTTAACAACTGAGCCACCCAGGCGCCCCTTAAATATTTTTAATATACTATTTATGGGGATCGCAACATATAAGCAACACATTATAAAGTCTTTTGAAAAAAAGTTTGCATAGGAGTGCCTGGGTGGCTCAGTCGGTTGAGAGTTCGACTTTTTTTTTTTAATAAAGATTTTATTTATTTATTTGACAGAGAGAGACACAGCGAGAGAGGGAACACAAGCAGGGGGAGAGGGAGAGGGAGAAACAGGCTTCCTGCCCAGCAG
>NW_027735155.1:0-310 GCF_054177405.1 Leptonychotes weddellii | reverse complement strand
CTCCTAGCACCTAACAGGTTCTGGGTGTGAGAAGAGGCTCAGTAAATGGAAGTGGGAGGTTGAGCATTGTCAACTCATGATCTTAGCTGGACCCTCTGATGCTCCCCAGAATCAGCTCTCTCTCTCTCTCTTTCTAATACATAAAATGTATATTAATAAAATAAATACATCTAATGTAATGTAGTAAAATATATGTAAACATAATAAATACATAAACACATGTAATATATACTTAATATATAATTTATACATTATATATATATATTTTTTTATTCTTATGTTAATCCCCATACATTACATCATTAGTTCT
>NW_027735154.1:0-310 GCF_054177405.1 Leptonychotes weddellii | reverse complement strand
TGTTTTATCTTTCTCCCTCATAAGCCAATGTCTTGTTGCCTCCACAGCACTTTGTCTAAAGCCAGGCACATTTTTAAATAAATGCATGAGGAAAAGTTTTATAACTTACCAAAATATGCTTTATAAGGTATTAATTATTGCTATATGTTTTGTATGTTCCAGCCCATTATTTATGTGTTATTACATATTAGATCAATAATGTACATGCCTTGTCCCAGTAATCAAGAATACAAGTCTCTAGGGCGCCTGGGTGGCTCAGTTGGTTAAGCGACTGCCTTCGGCTCAGGTCATGATCCTGGGGTCCCTGGAT
>NW_027735153.1:0-310 GCF_054177405.1 Leptonychotes weddellii | reverse complement strand
GGGCTCCATGCTCAGTGGGGTGTCTGCTTGGGATTCTCTCTCTCCCTCTCCCTCTGCCCCTCCTGACCCCACTCGCTTTTGCTGTCTCTAAATAAATATATCTTAAAAAATAATAATAAAATAAAATTCCACAGACCTTTCACAGTTGTGTTCCTCACCTACAGTAGTCTTTACCTGTTCATTCATTAAACATTTATCAACTATACCCTTGGGCCATTGGCTCTGGACTAAGAATTTGTGATACCCACACTTTTTTAATGTAGCATTTTATACTAGTTAGGACTTTGTTCTAGAGCAAGATTTAGTTCTT
>NW_027735152.1:0-310 GCF_054177405.1 Leptonychotes weddellii | reverse complement strand
TTCTGTTTAAGAATCCACCTCCTTCTTTGTGGATCAGGCCATGGTAGACTTGATCAGAGTTGATACCCTTGGTTAATGCCTCCTTACTCTTACATTTCACCCACTTCAGATTTTTTTTTTTCATTAAAAACATGCCCTTAATATATCACTGGTATGCAAATCTCCTTTTCAGTCTCTGTTGCTAAGGAATTTGAATTAAGACAGGTAGTATGAGCTCCTGAAGTAATGCATACTTCATACCTTCAAATGAATTATATAATCTGTGGGTACAGAACACTTTCTTAGACCTCCTCTTATATTCTTTCTTTTT
>NW_027735151.1:0-310 GCF_054177405.1 Leptonychotes weddellii | reverse complement strand
AGCAGAGAGACTGTAGTCTGTTCTTCAGTGAGCTCTCCAGGCCACACTGTCTTCGTTTCTGTCCATGCTGCTATGAACTGCAGCGTCCTGGGTTGTGCGCCCCTCAGCAGCGCCCCCAGTCCTGCCTCCAGGACGTGGCACGTCTCTCCCCTTTGTGCTTCTAAAACTGCCAGCCACTCCCAGTTCACACGTGTGAACCCGCCGCTCTGGATTTCCGCCCCAGGGACTGCCCTAAAGTCTTTTCCCACTGCTACCGGTCTGCGAGTCTGTGCCCCGTCCCCAGTGTGCAAGGCTGTTGCTCACTGGCGGT
>NW_027735150.1:0-310 GCF_054177405.1 Leptonychotes weddellii | reverse complement strand
TTGTCACAAAATCATTGAACTAATTCTTTTAAAGAGAAGTCACCTTATGTCACTACACTACTCAGAACTCCAAGGGCATGACATCTAGGCAGAGTACAACTTCACATTTTTGACATGGCCTTCGGGACCCATGTAATACAGTGCCTACTTTGACATTTTCTCCTGCTACTTTTCCTCTCGTGCATGTACCTCCACACACTGGGGCTCCTTGTAGTTTCTTCAGAATTCAAGTTGTACTCTGGTTCCTTTGCATTTTCTTTTTTTTTTTTTTTATTCTTATGTTAATCCCCATACATTACATCATTAGTTT
>NW_027735149.1:0-310 GCF_054177405.1 Leptonychotes weddellii | reverse complement strand
CCATTTCATTTCACAGATTCATAAAAGCATGACGGCCAAGTGCATTTTTTACACAGGAAGTCTGTAGAAGGATGATCTGAGATGCCAGGTGTGCAGACATAAGGTCAGAAGAAGAAAGATGATGAAGCAACTGATAAAGATACAACTTTGTCTAAAACTGGGGTAGCATGCTCCCTCACAGGAAGGCACTGATGTGACAAACAGAGACCTGGAAGGACACGAGCTCTGATTTCCAACATTGCTGGGGTTTTCCCCGCAAGCTGGAGACACTTATGCACTTCTTTCATTTCTTACTTGAGGATATTTTATT
>NW_027735148.1:0-310 GCF_054177405.1 Leptonychotes weddellii | reverse complement strand
GGAGCATCAGGCTCAGCAGGGAGCTTCTGAGCTTCTCCCTCTGCCTCTCTCTCTCAAATAAATAGAATCTTTAAAAATAAAAAAGCAAATTTTTTGCTTAATAAATATTCGCTCTTCCAACTGATTCAGTCAGAGTAAATGTCTCAGTGTCCTTCATGTCCCGTCCTGTCTTTTTTTTTTCCAGCTTTTTTTAATTTTTTAAATTTTTTTATTGTTAAGTTAATCCCCATACATTACATCATTAGTTTTAGATGTAGTGTTCCATGATTCATTGCTTGTGCATAACACCCAGTGCTCCATGCAGAATGTG
>NW_027735147.1:0-310 GCF_054177405.1 Leptonychotes weddellii | reverse complement strand
TTAGTGACTCTTAGGTACATGCTTTACTGTTTACACTGCATGAAACATATTATTGCCTGCTGACAGCTTTACAAATGAGTTAACTTTTAATATAGAATGAAACTTATTGTTCTTGATGCCTGGGAAAACAATAAGTATTTCTCTAGTTCCTCTGGTCATATCTGTCCACTAATGTCTTAGGGAGACAAAAAGACAACACGGGAAGGCAAGGTGAGGACCTAAGTCTGAACTTCTTGCTCAGAAATTGAGAAATCTCTGAATATAAACTAATTCCATAAGGATTCGTACTTTTTGTCCCTAAATTTGTATG
>NW_027735146.1:0-4850 GCF_054177405.1 Leptonychotes weddellii | reverse complement strand
AAGTTCTTGGTGGAGATGAAGAACCCAAAGAATTAGCAGTGTAGCTTGTGGAAAGAATTTGTGATTCCATAATGACATAGGGAGTAGATGTTAGGATCTCGGCAGCAGCCGAAATGGACTATTTTGTGGCCAAAAGAATGGTCTGGGAGAGCCTTAAAATTGGAGCATATGCTGAGTTGGAAGGAAGGTATGGGGTGGTCTGTATAAACTAGGGAAGCAGGGTGGGCACCATTGGGGGCTCCTGGAGCGGCATCTGTGTGTCTCTTGGAAGAGCTGGTCTTGACTTCCACCCCAGCTAACTGCTGTTGTTTGGCTTTCTTGACTTTTGCTCTATGGTTCTTGAACCAAATCTGCAGTACAGTGGGATGTATCTCCAGTTTCGAGGCCATTTCTTTCTGAAGGCTGGGAGCGGGGTATGGGTTCTTGCTGAACAAGAATTCTAAATCTGCCAGTTGTTTCTCAGTGAACATGGTTCGTTTCCTTTGTGAATGTTTCTGATCCTTTCTAGTGTAGTTTGTTGAATTGGGCTCTGGTGTTTATGACAGAGAGTCCTAGCGTTCCTGTTTACCCACTGTGTGGGACTTTGGCGTGAAGCATATCATCTCCCTCAACGTTCTCTTTAGGAAGGTCCCCTGCGCCTGCCATCCCATCTAGCTGGGTCCCCATGCTCTGGTCCTGTGTCAAGCGTCCTGGAAGCTTTTTATCTCTCCTTCTATTTTCAGTGACAGCCTAGCTGGATATAGTATCCTTGGCTGCATATTTTTCTCATTTAGTTCTCTAAATATATCATGCCAGTCCTTTCTGGCCTGCCAGGTCTCTGTGGATAGGACTGTTGCCAATCTAATGTTTCTACCATTGTAGCTTACAGATCTCTTGTCCCGAGCTGCTTTCAGGATTTTCTCTTTGTCTCTGAGACTCATAAGCTTTACTATTAGATGTCGGAGTGTTGACATATTTTTATTAATTTTGAGGGGGGTTCTCTGTGCTTCCTGGATTTTGATGCCTGTTTCCTTCCCCAAATTAGGGAAGTTTTCTGCTATAATTTGCTCCAATATACCTTCTGCCCCTCTCTCTCTTTCTTCTTCTTCTGGGATCCCAATTATTCTAATGTTGTTTCATCTTATGGTATTGCTTATCTCTCGAATTCTGCCCCCGTGATCCAGCAGTTGTTTATCTCTCTTTTTCTCAGCTTTTTATTTTCCATCATTTGGTCTTCTATATCACTAATTCTCTCTTCTGCCTCATTTACCCTAGCAGTTATAGCCTCCATTTTTTATTACCCCTCATTAATAGCCTTTTGGATTTCAACTTGGTTAGATTTTAGTTCTTTTATTTCTCCAGAAAGGGATTCTCTAGTATCTTCTATGTTTTTTTCAAGCCCAGGTAGTATCTTTATAATCGTCATTCTGAACTCTAGTTCTAAGATCTTACTAATGTCCGTATTGATTAGGTCCCTGGCTGTCATTACTGTCTCTTGTTCTTTTTTTTGAGGTGATTTTTTCCATCTTGTTATTTTGTCCAGAGGAGAATAGATGAAGGAGAGAACAAAATGCTAACAGGGTAACAACGACCCAAAAAAATATACAGTAAACAAATCAGAAGAGATCTGAAACCGGGATAAAAGAAAGGGAAAGAAAGAAAAGAGATAAAAAAGAAAAAGATAAAAACAAACAGACAAAAACAAACAAACAAACAAAAAACAGATTATGATCAAATATGATCATGCTGGTGCATAGATCAGTGCCACACACTAGATTTTGGGTGTATTTTGGTCTGTTAGAAGAAAGTGCCTCTCAAAATTTTAAAGAAAGAAAAACTTATATTTGTTCAAAAATAAGGGTAAATATGATGAAGAGATGGAATATGACTGTAAAAATGAAAACTAAGAAAGATTTTATAAAAGGAATTGATAAGAAGTTGTTTGAAAAAAGAAAGAAGAGGATTTAAAAAAAAAAAAGGGAGAGAATGTGATCAGGCAGGAGACTAGAACAAAGCCATACACTAGAGATTTAGGGTATGTTTTCATCTGTTAGAAGAAACTGTATCCCAAAATTTTAAAGAGAGAACAACTTATATACATATATACACCAAAAATAAGGTTAACTACTATAAAGGGATAGAATATGACTCTAAAAATGAAGAATAAAAAAGATTTTTTAAAAAAGGGATTGATAAGATGTTGGTTGAAAAAGTGAAAAGAAAAATTCAAAAAAAGAAAAAGAAAGTTAAAAATATTAACTTTGAACAACTAAAGAATCATGGGGAAAAAGCCATGAATTCTATGTGCAGTATTCCCCTAGCGCTGGAGTTCTGCCATTCTCATTGATTGGTAAACTTGGTCTTGGCTGGCTGTTCTTGCTGATCTTCTGGGGGAGAGGCCTGTTGCCGTGGTTCCCAAATGTCTTTGCCAGAGGCGGAATTGCCCCGCCCTTGCCAGTCCGGGCTAAGTAATCTGCTTGGGTTTGCTCTCGGGAGCTTTTGTTCCCTGCAAGCTTTCCGTACATCTTTGGAGGACGAGAGTGAAAATTGCAGCCTCCCAATCTCTGCCTGGGGCTTGGGGCTCCACTAATCAGTGAGCCCCCCAGAGAAAAGCAGTCAATCACTCCCGTCTCCCCAGTCTCTGGCCGCACTCTGTGCTCACCTGGCCTGTGACCGAGCGTTTCTATCTCTGGCACCCGACCCCATGTGGAGTCTCCAAACCCAGCAGATCCCTGTAGTGCGCTCCCGCACCGCTCCTCCTGGGGGAGGAAGGGGATCTGCTGCTTGTTGGGTCCCTGCTGGAAGAGCAGTGGCCCCACTGTGCTGCGGATCATGGTTTATGGCAACCCTGAGCTGAGAGTCCAATCCTCGGCTCCATCTCTGCAGCTGGCTTCCCTGCTCAGATACCTGGGAGCTCTTCCACACTCAGGCAGCCCCAGTCTTTCTGTGACCCCGAGGGTCCTGAGACCACACTGTCCCAGTGAGGATTCCACCCCCCACTTAGCCACTGGAGTGATGTCTCTCAGTGGAGCTGACTTCTAAAATTTCCAATTTTGTGCTCTGCTCTATCACTTGCCAGTAGCGGCTAATGGAAGCCCCCTCCCCCACCGTCTATCTTCCCAAATATCCCCTCGGATTCACTTCTCCGCGTGTCCTACCTTCCAGAAAGTGGCCGCTTTTCTGTTCAGAGAGTTGCTGCTATTCTTTTCTTCAATCTCCTGTTGAGTTCATAGGTGTTCAGAATGGTTTGATCCCTATCCAGCTGAATTCCTGGGACCAGACGAAATCCAGATCTCCTACTCCTCCGCCATGTTGCTCCTCCTCTCTATTATGTTCTTATTTAAATTTTTCTTTTTAGCTGGCTTTCTTTTCTTTTCTTTTTCAAGGGTTTATTTTTTATTTGATAGTTAGAGAGTGAGTGGGAGGGGTAGAGAGAGAGGGAGAAAGAAACTTTAGTAGACTTTTATGCTGAGTGTGGCCCAATGCAGGGCTCAATCCCAGGACCCTGAGATCATGACCTGAGCCGAAACCAAGAGTCAGATGCTTAACCGACTGGGCCACCCAGGTGCCCCTTAACTGACTTTCTTTTGACATTGTTCTATCTGAGGAAAATGGGGGGGATCATCATCTCATTATTGCCTGGTGGAGGTAGAAGTCTAGGTTCACTACTCAGCTTCCACTGACACTCAAAGTGAGGCTACCCTCACTACTGATGAATGGGTGGGAGTTCCAGGTCCCCATGTTCTCTGCTGACACCATGGTGTGAATGACTTCATTATCTCTCAGCAGTGCTGAAATGCCTCCTCTGACAGCAACTCAGTGGAAAGGTGGAGGGATGCCTAATTACAGCTGGGTGAGGGCAGAAATCCAGACTCCCCACATGGTCTCCACTGACACCACAAAGGGAGGGGAGAAGGGTGGACCTTGTTACAGCTGGTAGGGATGAAAGTCTTGGCTTCCTATTTGACTTTCTCTGATACCACCCTGATAAAGATGTTAAGGTACCTTGTTATAGCATCCTGAGAGTAGATGTCTAGACTCCCCTGTAAGCCTTTTCTGGCATGAGTAGGAGTGGAGCCATTTTTTTGTGATGTTTACCTAGAGTAGCGTGATTACTGCCTAAAAGTTTTCTATTTTCCAAGCTGCCCTTTTCCTTGTCCTTTAGCTAGAGAGAGCAAATCTTTGTTGGACTTTTTTGTTTGTGCCTGTTGATATTTGTAGGTTGCTGGCTTGTTGAGCAACAAATCTAGAATATGTGAGACACAAAGAAAACCCAGAAAACTCACCATCATATCATTCTTTGCATCTTGAGATCCCTAGCCTGTCTTCTTCTCTCTGCCTTTTAAGAGTCTTCTTATGTTTATTTTACATATAATATCCAGAGCTTAAGTTGTACTTAGCAGAATGAAAAGGGAAAAGTACATCTACTCCATCTTCTCAGAACCAGAATTCTAATCAAACAATTTTTTAAAATGAAAAATTGTGTCCAAATGGGTACCCTTTCCCATTGGTAAAAGGTAATGAGCCCTTTCAAGATCATGGAAACATCATAGGCCAGACTAGACTACTACTTTGCAGTAACTTCCATCATCTAATGGTAGTTTGATATAGGCTGTTAGTGGTGATAAACATTTTCTCAAACACAGTTGCTCTTTTATTGGTGAGTTGGAAGGCAAGAGAGCTGCTCAGAGTCTCCATAGGTGGTCAGAGTTGATTACAAAGAGACCACAAAGTTGGGTATTCATCCTTTCTGATGGCTGAGTAATATTCCATTGTATATATGGACCATATCTTCTTTATCCATTCCTCTGTTGAAGGGCATCTTGGCTCTTTCCACAGTTTGGCTATTGCAGACATTGCTGCTATGAACA
>NW_027735145.1:0-310 GCF_054177405.1 Leptonychotes weddellii | reverse complement strand
GATGACATAAATCTTTGCATAAACCACACCTAAATGAAATCATGACACATTGTTAAATACTTTTCCTTCCAGGTAACAAGGCAAAAGAGGGAAGGCAGCGTCATTTGTCTGTGGCAGATGAAACCGTCAAGAAGGCATACCCAAACCTGTGGTGGCAGGGGTGGGGGGAGAGAAATTCCATTCACATCTCAGTTCAGTGAAAGTGGTGTATGAAATACTCGTTTATGGAGAAGTGTGCAGATTTTCTGAAGTTACTGCCCACACTGTCCCCACTGGGTCTCTTCTCTGCTTTCCTCTCCCACAGGATTTC
>NW_027735144.1:0-310 GCF_054177405.1 Leptonychotes weddellii | reverse complement strand
TGAGAGACGATGGACTCTGAAAAACAAACAGGGTTCTAGAGGGGAGGGGCGTGGGAGGATGGGTTAGCCTGGTGGTGGGTTTTGAGGAGGGCACATTCTGCATGGAGCACCGGGTGTTATGCACAAACAATGAATCATGGAACACTTCATCTAAAACTAATGATGTAATGTATGGGGATTAACATAAGAATAAAAAAAAAATTGTAATATTGCCAGGGTTGAAAAATATTTGCATTATCAATTAATCCACCCAAGTTATATAAAGCACAGTCACTTCTTTTCCCGGCAATCATAAATTAAAAATTTTTGA
>NW_027735143.1:0-310 GCF_054177405.1 Leptonychotes weddellii | reverse complement strand
GTGCTGTCAGAAGCAAACAGCAGAGGAAGGTCAAGCAGACAAACAGAACTCTGCACAGGTGGGAAGCTTTCTCTTTCAATGTAATGGCTATGGTGTTGTCCAAGAAACAGTTTTTAGAAGGAAAAAAAAAAAAAAAAAACCTGCTTAGAATTTTAGAATAAGGCACAACGGTGGTCTGTGTTTCCTAACTACTCCCAAGTCAGGGCCCCCCAGCCCACCCACTGGGGTATAACTTCAGGGAGACCAATCCCCCACCCCCGAGGGCCTTATTGGATCTTCAGACAGCATGCTCCAAATTAACCCATTTGAC
>NW_027735142.1:0-310 GCF_054177405.1 Leptonychotes weddellii | reverse complement strand
ATTTAGAGACAGAAATCAAGGATCTCTTCTTGTATTAATTTGTGACTGTAGGAGTAGCAAGGAGCATCTTAACTATTTCCTTAGGAGTAATGCACCTGTCGTGTATAGGGGTCAGGAAAGTTTCTCTCCAGATCAAAGTGTGTGCTTCTTTTCTGTCAGGATATCAGAACTAAATAACCCAATGCATTTCCCTTTTTAGATTGGCTACTAGGAAATTCAGTATAAACTCAGTGTTCTACTTGAGTACTTCATTTCAAGGACATTGTGCTTTTCTATTATTTTTTCGACTTTAGATTTCCTATTTCCTATT
>NW_027735141.1:0-310 GCF_054177405.1 Leptonychotes weddellii | reverse complement strand
TGCCGGCACCACCTCTGCAGTAGTTATATTTATCAGGATGCACACTGTTTCTTTAAAAAAAAAAAAAAAAGATTTTATTTATTTATTTGACAGAGAGAGACACAGCGAGAGAGGGAACACAAGCAGGGGGAGTGGGAGAGGGAGAAGCAGGCTTTCCGCCGAGCAGGGAGCCCGATGCGGGGCTCGATCCCAGGACCCCGGGATCATGACCTGAGCCTAAGGCAGATGCTTAACGACTGAGCCACCCAGGCGCCCCTGCACACTGATTCTTTACTCATGCATTTGACTCCCCAAGAAGAATGTGAAGTGT
>NW_027735140.1:0-310 GCF_054177405.1 Leptonychotes weddellii | reverse complement strand
CAAAGCTTCTGTTTTTAAAGCCAATCAAGGAAAGCTAACATTTCCCTGAGGGTCTTAATACAAGTTATGCCCCAAGTGACTCCGCCTCAAGATACAGTCCCCAAGAGAAGTAAAGGTGGAAGGAAAATATGAGAATCTTAGGAGGAAAAGGTCAGGGATCAGAGTCCTCTAGCAGGAGGTGTGCTTCGCTAAGAGACCTAAGTTCTGGAGCAGGTGCTGTGGAACGGTAGCACCTTTCTGACCAACATGAATTACAGAATGCAAGAAGTGAGAGAAACCTTGGCTCAACACAAAAGCCTCCTGTTTCATT
>NW_027735139.1:0-310 GCF_054177405.1 Leptonychotes weddellii | reverse complement strand
GACTGGGCATAAAGAAAGCATGAGTCAGAAAGAAAACGAGATTTTAAATTTATTTAAATTATTAGTAAATTATTAGTAAAATTAGTAAAATTGGTTACTGTCCCATTCTGATGTCCAGTCTCATCAAATGGAAATGTGGCAAGAAGTGTGGGGAAAGTATTCAAGCACAGTATGGGCAGGAGTATAAGATTAGTATCCAGAAAAACTCAGTTTGATTTCCAGCTACTTAATTTCTGCATGCAAAACATTAAACAAGTTGGCAGAAACACACTATACGTCAGTAGTCACAGAAGCATATTATCTATGTATT
>NW_027735138.1:0-310 GCF_054177405.1 Leptonychotes weddellii | reverse complement strand
GAGTTTTTGGACAGTTTGCAAATACCCTTCTCACTTATGTGTGTGTATGTCCCCAACTACATCTCCTCTAAGAAACTGCTGATTGTTGATTAAATACTTATTACTTTATTTCCTTTTAAAATCAATTATGAAATATTTCAAATATACTAGAAAATACAAAAAATATTGTAATTAAAATGCCTTTATACAACACCCACACAAAATACATTTTACTTAATAAATGAGTAAGTAAATAAATAAAATTTGCCATATTTGCTTAACATTTTTTAAAGAGATAAACTATTTTTTTTTTTTTTTACAGATTGGATTG
>NW_027735137.1:0-310 GCF_054177405.1 Leptonychotes weddellii | reverse complement strand
TTCCTCCGGCTCACAGAAATAAGCCCAGGTAAGTCATTTACACTTTGGTAATAATTATAGTAGCTACCATGTTTTGAGCATCCACTCTGTGCCTAATACTTCTAAGTTTTTCTCTTAAAAAGCTTTGCTTGTCCCTCTGGAAGTTATGTATCCATCTGTTAACAGGCCTTTTATTCATTCAATAAACATTTTTTTTTTTAAAGATTTTATTTATTTATTTGAGACAGAGAGAATGAGAGACAGAGAGCATGAGAGGGAGGAGGGTCAGAGGGAGAAGCAGGCTCCCTGCCGAGCAGGGAGCCCGATGCGG
>NW_027735136.1:0-310 GCF_054177405.1 Leptonychotes weddellii | reverse complement strand
GGTCAGGAGGAGGAGTGCAGAACTGCTTTAAAATGTAAGGGAAACCCCTTTCCTCTGCTTTCGGGTGGTCACCTTCCCGGAAGGGGCTGCGTCAAGAGTCCCATGAGACCTGGCCCTCCTCCTGTGGTGTTACCTGGGGCGCACCCAGGAGGAGGTGGGCTCCCGGAGTGGAGGACTCCGCCTTGTGCCCACGTCCCACTGGGCGTGGCCATCGGTGACATTCACTTTCGTGACGTGCGGGGCCCCGCGAGTGAAGGTGTGACAGAGGAACGAAGGACAGTCTCCACGACTCCCAGTGATCCAGCAGAAT
>NW_027735135.1:0-4850 GCF_054177405.1 Leptonychotes weddellii | reverse complement strand
ATTTAGATTTCCAGTCTTTTAATTACATCTCTATCATCTGAAAGCGATTTCTCTTCAATTTCAAGGCATAGAATTATACATAATGCCATAGTGAGTGTTTACTCTTTGTTGAATATGAAAATTGGTCTTATTTAGTCAAATGGCCTTGTTGCATTTCCATATATTTGTTTTTAATGAAATACAACATGCTCAGCTCATTATATATTCTGAAACTTTTATCTTTAATTCTTAGCCAGATGTGGAAAATTCTTTTTACCTAGTACGTTAAGATACTGTGTGAAGGTAAAATGGCACTGTCAAAGACAAATGTCTCAAAATAAAACAAACAAAATATATCTTTTTTTAATAAGGGGTAAGCACAGGTGGAGTTAAGCAGACATGATCAAGACAGTTTAATGGGAAATATTTGTTTCTGCAGTCAGAAGGAGCCATTAAGAAAGATGTTTTCTTCATTAAGCTTAGGAATAAGCTTAAGAATAAGCCCTAGTTCAGGGTTTTGAGGAGAAGGAGAGAAGCCCAAAGTTTGGTCAAGCCAAGTAACAGGCAATTCTGAGCACTTGGTGAGCATAAATACACTGCTTAAATTTAAGCCCAGTAATTCTAGAATCTATATAGGAAGTTATGAGAATTTTTAAGACCGTTAAATTAGATTTCACAGAACTAAATCACAGCCGCTTCTATCGATGACCTCTATCTATATTATTTATGATAAATGATAGCTTGTGTATTCAATATGTTATTTCATTTTTTGCACATTTTATCACTGTCTTACCCCAGGCTGCTAGAGCAAAATACCATAAACTGGGGGCTTCACCAACATTTATTTCTCACAGTTTTGGAGACTGGAAATCTGAATCAGAGTGCAACTTGGTCAGGTTTGGGTAAGAACACTCTTCCGGGTGGTAGGCTGCCCACTTCTCATTTTATCTTCACAGTGGTGGAAAGAGAGAGAGCTCTGCTCCCTTCATTGCCTAATAGGGAAATCAGTCCCATTCATGAGGGCTCCACACTCATGACCTAATTATCTCCCAAAGACCCCACTTCCAAATACTGTCACCCTGGTGATTAAATTACAAAATACGAATTTTAGTGGGGCACAAACATTCAGATCATAACAGTTGCTCATATATTATCTATGTATTATACTATTTTAGCAACATTCTATTATAATTCTTATGAAATAAAACAAACATAGAAATTGGAAAAACAGAGTTCTTACTAAGCTCTTTTCACTCGAGAACTCTATTTATGAAAAGAATGCACACTTTGGAAAACCAGCTGCATTTTAACTTAAAATAACATAAATAATTTTTATATAAAAAGACATCTTAGTGAAAAAATGGACTATGCTCACATTAATGATTTCTCAGTCATGTACTTGACTAGTAGAAATGTTTTAATTTGGGTAGAATAAGATGTGATAGCTTAGAAAATAAGAACATATTCTGTTTACTACTGCGATAATAACTGACTTTCATATCTACCTCAGAGTGGAAATCTGTAGTTAAAACTTTTATTTTTTAAAAAAGATTTTATTTATTTGACAGAGAGAGACACAGTGAGAGAGGGAACACAAGCAAGGGGAGTGAGAGAGGGAGAAGCAGGCTTCCCGCCGAGCAGGGAGCGTGATGTGGTACTAGATTCCAGGACCCTGGGATCATGACCCGAGCTGAAGGCAGACGCTTAATGACTGAGCCACCCAGGCGCCCCTGTAGTTAAAACTTTTAGATGTGAAATAATTTTTGATCCATATGATTATCATATGAGTACTTGTTGTAAAATATTAAAGTCCATAGGCTTAAAAAGAGACTTATTAGAATATAATATCCTTGAAAATATGTTGAAATTTCTTTTTACCAAATACAATTTCTTCCAATTCATCAAGAAATTTATGTAATAGTACTGGAGGTGGCCCACATTTAAAGAAGTCTGTGCTTGCTGAGTTAACTTCAGCTCATTGAAGAGCAATTCATCAGGTAACTGTAATTTATAAAAGGGAAGTAGAGAAGAACTATGTTTCAACAACAGCCATCTTTCTCCAAAGGCATATGAAATGTTTAAATGTATCTTACAGAATAAGAGATGGAAGAGTTATTGCAAATACTTGTTTCCAGACATTTTTCTGCCTTCTCAATTGTAATCTTACTGGAAGGAAAAAATAAAGAGCAATACAACCTATCTCACAATTATTCTGTACTTAATTAATTCATTTGTTGTTAATAAGCTGCACTTTTTCTTGAATATGTTTTGATCATATCTTTTTCATTAAGTTACTTTTTTCTTCTCAAAAAAAAATTAAAAAGGTAATTGAAAATGAACACTTAGTGATTTGCCTTGTAGTTACATTTAAATAAAAGTGTGGGGGTATATTTTGTCCTTAACTTCATTCAAAATAAGGTCTGCAGGTCCACCGTGGCATTTAGCCTACAAGACAGCAAACCTACACACCTATTAGATTTTATAAGATTCACTGTAGAAAAATATAAATGTATAATAAGCTCTAGCAGAGTCCAACAATGTAATTAAAAGACAATTTTATACTTGATATCATAGATCACAAGGGTTAGTAGATGGAATTTAGTTGACTTATATAGCAACTGCTTCTCAGGAAATGGGTGATAGGGGAAAACATACTATGTTTATGTTTCCTTTGTACAAATTATTTGGCTTCAAAATGTAAAATAAATCAGAAACAACTCAGTTATTTCATTTTCTTGATTTGAGGTCAAGCAAAGAGATTTTCAAGATACATAAATTCAGTAGAAAAGCATGGCTCAAATAAAAATGGTTGTATAAGATAGAGGCTTAAAATGTGAGAGTTATTTTGGACAGTGTCAAGTTAATTGAATGATGTTAATCCTTATCCACTATGTGGGAAATTTTGTCAGAAATCATTGTGTTTTTCTGATACTTGAAGAGTATGACACAGGTTCAAACTGTTACATTTATAGAAACCCTATTCAGTTTTGTTTAAATAATGGTTATTTTATACCAAATCAAAAGTATTTGTCTACATGACAGCTTGAAGATCGTTTGAGAATGTAATGTTTGAAATATTACATATCTCAAAAATCAGACTAATGCTTGTTGTAAAATATAATGTTCATAATTAAAAGTTCATATAATGACAAAACTCCCCTTAATTTCTAAAGAACTACTTTTCATGATAGTGATATATCATCATGTTATTTCTTATTATACATCTAATATAGTTTCATTTTCTAAAAGCTGGCAAACAGAAAATTGTAAGTATAAATTCCTGAAATATATTGACATGGAACTACTTTTAGAGATTCATGTTATTTATTTTAAAGTGCTCCTTCCATTTTTCTTTCATTTTCTTTTCAACTACACAAAAACACGCACATGATTCACATTATTATGTAATATTATTATCTTATTGCAAAATATCACTAGTTAGTATTTGCATTATCTTCTTTTGCACTTATAGTCAATAATGATGAAATAAATAATAAATAAATAAATATGTACTGAACACTTAAAAATTTGTTATAGGGTAGAACCCATGTTTGGTCACTGAAATAAAACAAAAACAAAAAAAAACCCATAAAATTGTCAAAAAAGTAGAATTTTCTTTTTTTTATTTTTTAAAGATTTTTTTAAATTTACTTATTTGACAGAGAGAGAGAGAGACAGCGAGAGAGGGAACACAAGCAGGGGGAGTGGGGGAGGGAGAAGCAGGCTTCCTGCGGAGCAGGGAGCCCGATGCGGGGCTCGATTCCAGGACCCTGGGACCATGACCTGAGCTGAAGGCAGAGTCTTAATGACTGAGCCACCCAAGTGCCCCTTTCTTCTTTTTTTTTTTTTTTTTTTAGACTCAGAAACATGTAGTACTATAACAAATAGGCATCAAATGTGTTAAAAACTCTTCCATTTTTTCACAAGCATGTTTTACATTTCACAAGCATGTTTTAAGAATCATTTAACTTTATTTTCTTTTCTATGACAAGGATCAAATATTATGTGCTTTCACCAGCAACTTTCCCTTCCCTTTGGTCTTATGTCAAGCTGTTCCCTAGTGAGTTATATAAAGGAGAATAAAAAGAATGACATGAATTAGCTTTATCGATAAAATTTTGTCATAGTTTCCCTTTATTTTTTAATTTAGAGTGGCTTAGCATGGTTCTTTACTGGTCAGGAAGAGGAAAAATAAAGCAGGCAGGAGATGGGTGTGCATTGCTACATGCTCATGAATATACTTCTTTTAGTCTGACTTAGAAAGAATAATGTCAGACCTTCAAGGAACAACAGGGTTAGTTGCAGGTGTATAACAACATATGACCACACCCATGTGAACGGCTGTCTCTCTCTGCATGATTCCTATTCACAACATCTATGACAGTAGGAGAAGAAAGCATAGAGATATTGTAATGACAGGAATTCTAGTAAAATCTCAAAATCAAAAGAATTGTTCTTAATATCAGGGTGGAATTTTTATCTAGTGTAAATCACAGAAGTGCAATTTTGAGCTAGCATAAATATACTTGTTTTGGAGCTCTTCACCCAAGGACCAAATGAAAACTTGTCAAAGTTATCATTAAGGTGTTTCAGACTGATAAAGAGTTGGGGTAAGAAATGGAACTCTAAGTCCTGAGATTTTAACCACATATGCTGTTGTAAAAGCAAATTGAGTAACATATTTTTGTTACAGAGACTCCACAGATTCTTCTAAACTTTTATTCCTTTTAAAAGGGTATTGAGCAAGACTGTTGAACCACAGATCTGTACCTCTGAAACAAGTAATACAATATATGTTAAAAAAAAAAAAAAAGAAGAAGAAGAAGAAGATAGCAGGAGGGGAAGAATGGAGGGGGGGAAATCGGAGGGGG
>NW_027735134.1:0-310 GCF_054177405.1 Leptonychotes weddellii | reverse complement strand
TAGAGCAGGAATTCTTATCATGGGATGTAATGTAGTTGTTACAGACACAGGGTCAGTAGTTAGTCTAGACATTGGGCAAGTGACTTAAATTCAGCTCAGTCTACTTGTCTATAGAATGGGTATAGTACCCTATCTACAGAGATTAACCTGTCAAACTTCAGATACATCAAAATCACCTGGGGGGTTCTTAAAACAGACTGCCGGGTCCCTACTCCAGAAGTTTCTGATTCACATGTGCTCAGGCACCCAAATGTGCACTTCCAGCAAGTTTCCAGTAATGCTAATGCCGCTGGCTCAGGGACCACACTTC
>NW_027735133.1:0-310 GCF_054177405.1 Leptonychotes weddellii | reverse complement strand
TTATGTGCAGGTCCTCAGAGACCAAGGTATAAGTTCTCCCCAGATTGCACCTCCTGATTGAAACAATGAAGGACCAAACAGGAGAAAAAAGAAGTTCCACAAGATTATCTCTAAAAGACAAGAGGAGAAGGCAGGTTTGGGAGCTCCATTCTTTTTTTTTATTATTATGTTATGTTAATCACCATACATTACATCATTAATATTTGATGTAGTGTTCCATGATTCATTGTTTGCGTATAACACCCAGTATTCCATTCAATACATGCCCTCCTTAATACCCATCACCAGGCTAACCCATCTCCCCACCCCC
>NW_027735132.1:0-310 GCF_054177405.1 Leptonychotes weddellii | reverse complement strand
TGACAACATTTTACGAAGTCTCACTAGGTAGCACTACTCTAAGAGTGTTGTATTGTTGATTTTGATCACTATCGTGGGGTATGTAGGAGAATGGCTTGTTTTTAAGGAAACACACATTGACGGGGGTTGGTATTTGCAACTTATTTAGAATTAGTTCAGAAAAATATATGTGTGTGTATAAATAAAAGAGAGAGAGAGACACAGAGAGGGAGACAAAAACAGAGAAAGAATGCTTCAAGCATACATAGTGAACTCTTAATTTGGGGGAATCTAGGTGAAAAGTATATGGGATTCTTTGCACTGTTTTTTG
>NW_027735131.1:0-310 GCF_054177405.1 Leptonychotes weddellii | reverse complement strand
TCCACCCCCGCCCCCCCCACCGTGGACTCCAAGGGCTCTAACATTTCTAATATAAAGACACTCAAGTTCCCTAATTCCTTTACTTAAAACAACCTGAACAGCTCTCCTCTTAAAAAAAAAAAAAAAAAAATGGATTTCCAGGTAAGATTTACTTTCAACACAGGGCCTTGTTTTCTCAAATTCAAAAGTATAAAAATAAAAACCACTATTTTGGGGCGCCTGGGTGGCTCAGTCGTTAAGCGTCCGCCTTCAGCTCAGGTCATGGTCCCAGGGTCCTGGGATCAAGCCCCACATTGGGCTCCCTGCTCAG
>NW_027735130.1:0-310 GCF_054177405.1 Leptonychotes weddellii | reverse complement strand
GGTTTTGTAGAGAATGTCAAAATTGTTAGATGCAGAGAATGACAGAAGCAAAATGTGTTTAAGTTGGACTTTTCTGCGTTTGACCAGTGTTCTAAAGGGATTTGGCATTTGTTTTTACAGTGATGAAGTATCTGCTTTCTAGGGTAGAACAGAAATCTTTAATTTTGTGGGCAAGGAAATATTCTTTTTGCTTAATATAATATATACTAAAAGATACTGTAGGGTTGAGGCTAGTGGAATTAATCTTAGCCTCATATAAATGAGGTTATAATCAAAGGTAGAACACATAGATTAGGATGGCCACTGTACC
>NW_027735129.1:0-310 GCF_054177405.1 Leptonychotes weddellii | reverse complement strand
TTTTTTTTTTAAAGATTTTATTTATTTATTTGAGACAGAGAGCATGAGAGGGAGGAGGGTCAGAGGGAGAAGCAGACTCCCTGCCGAGCGGGGAGCCCGATGCGGGACTCGATCCCGGGACTCCAGGATCATGACCTGAGCCGCAGGCAGTCGCTTAACCGACTGAGCCACCCAGGCGCCCTCTTTTTCCTCTTCAAAGTCAACCTCCCTCCCTACACAATCTGCTGAAACTGTTTTCCTCACAGTTGATCTCTGAATTGCCAAATCCAGAGAGGCCTCTTCTATCCTTTTCTTTCTTTCTTTCTTTTTA
>NW_027735128.1:0-310 GCF_054177405.1 Leptonychotes weddellii | reverse complement strand
TTACTCAGCCATCAGAAAGGATGAATACCCAACTTTTGCATCAACATGGATGGAACTGGGGGAGATTATGCTAAGTGAAATAAGTCAAGCAGAGAAAGTCAATTACCATAAGGTTTCACTTATTTGTGGAACATAAGGAATAGCATGGAGGACAGTAGGAGAAGAAAGGGAAAAATGAAGGGGGGATCAGAGGGGGAGATGAACCATGAGAGACTATGGACTCCGGAAAACAAACAGGGTTTTAGAAGGGAGGGGGGTAGGGGGATGAGTTAGCCCGGTGATGGGTATTAAGGAGGGCACGTATTGCATG
>NW_027735127.1:0-310 GCF_054177405.1 Leptonychotes weddellii | reverse complement strand
CCGCCCTGGGGTGCCACACTTCCTAACAAGTGCCTTCACGTATGTGACCAGAAGCTTAGGCTTCTAGCTTTACCTTTGCCACCAAAAGGCTGTGTGACATTGGGCAAGTCCCTTAGCCTCTCTGAGATAAAATAGGGATAAAGGCACTGGCCCTGTCGGGTTCATGAGAGAGATACAGGGATCAGATAATGGGTGGAAGCGCTTTTGGAAAGCATACTCTGCCTGAAGAAATGGGGCTGGCTAAGGAAAGCTCTTCGCCAAAGACTCCCTCCTGGGCGAGACCCCCTGGGCCCTCTCGGCCTGGGTGTGG
>NW_027735126.1:0-310 GCF_054177405.1 Leptonychotes weddellii | reverse complement strand
CAGTCAATTGTCAAAATCGTGAGCTATTGTCTTTTTTGCTATGCTACTGTCAACATTTTTTTCTGTTTGGTTCTACTTCTTGTTCTTGGCTGCCAATTTCCCAGTGTCCTATTTTATATTTCCTCTCCCTGACTTTAAACATGTGATCATAGAATGTTTAGGAACCAATATGAGTTCACATAACTTCTTCCTAATCTGCACAGTACAATTCAGCTAACAGTGTTGGAATTTGAAAATCTTTTTATTCGTTGCTCTTGCCCTGGCTTATCTAGCTGGCAAGGATGCCAGTCCTCTCAGTCCAGAGGCCCTG
>NW_027735125.1:0-310 GCF_054177405.1 Leptonychotes weddellii | reverse complement strand
TTGCTGCTTTGAGAACCCAGAATGTTTGCCTGAGATGTGTAGTCCAGGCTGGGGTTGTCTTATCTCTTACCATCAGCTGCAAAATTCCATCCATTAATTGTCCATTAAAACGCTCAGTTTCCCCTGGGGCTTGAGTGAGGCATGAAGCATGAAGAATCCACTATATGTCCCATGATTAGGTCCACTGATTTGTAGCTTGGGCTGCAAACCCAGGGCCGTTATCAGAGGCAAAGTGCTCAGGAAATCCAAACAGGAAACAAATGTGGCATTGTAGGGTCTGGATAGTGGGGCAAGCTTGAGTCAGTGGAAT
>NW_027735124.1:0-4850 GCF_054177405.1 Leptonychotes weddellii | reverse complement strand
TCTCTGTCAAATAAATAAATAAAATCTTTAAAAAATTTAAAAAAAAAGGGGCGCCTGGGTGGCTCAGTTGGTTAGGCGACTGCCTTCGGCTAGGGTCATGATCCTGGAGTCCCGGGATCGAGTCCCGCGTCGGGCTCCCTGCTCAGCGGGGGGTCTGCTTCTCCCTCTGACCCTCTTCCCTCTCGTGCTCTCTCTCATTCTCTCTCTCTCAAATAAATAAATAAAATCTTTAGAAAAAAAAAATTTAAAAAAAAATCGGGGCGCCTGGGTGGCTCAGTTGGTTAACTGTCTGCCTTCGGCTCAGGTCGTGATCCCGGGGTCCTGGGATCGAGCCCCGCATCGGGCTCCTTGCTCATCGGGGAGCCTGCTTCTCCCTTTCCCTCTGCTGACCGCTCTGCCTACATGTGCTTTCTCTCTCTGTCTCTCTGTCAAATAAATAAATAAAATCTTTAAAAAAAAATTTTTTTTAAATAAATCTTTTTAAAAATTAGCATAATGTGTGTTAAAAATGGGCTGTTATTGGTGAAATTGGTGACATGCAATGTTGGTTAAAATATTTCAGATACTTCCCACCCTCGTTTGAACAGTGTATAAGAATCTAGTGACCTTTCATTGCTCACCTTCAGGAATGGTGCCCAAGGCATGAGTTCTAAATGATCCTATGATAGTCCATGATCAGTCCATGACTCCAGAATTGCTTGACACCAGACAAAAGGCTAATTGAATATGGTCCTCGAGGATGTGGTCAGGTGCACCTCAAATGAACCTTTCATGAAAGGTTGAGTTCAGAGCATCTAGAAGGATGTAGCCTGCTGGGACTTCGTCAAACCTACAAGACAGGTCGGGAGGCCATTCTCGTTCCTGCCAGCTATGAGTCATCATTGGTGACTGCTTTGTCTCTAGCGAGTCTAGGCTGGGCAAAGTCTCAGCTCTGCTTCCCTCGGTGTGGGCTTCGTTCTCCGGCACACTCGCCTCTGGGCGCTTATTGACGTAAGCCAATACGTCATGTTCACATATCAGTTCTTTGGGGGAGGTATCAGTAGCTGCCAAGAATTGGAGGTAAGGCTTTCCCCTCACACAACCTCACTACTCAGTAATTTGTTACAACAAAACCTCTCAAAAGGAATTCTGACAAATATTTTTTTTAAAAAGCCGTGCTCTAATAACTGGTAAATAAAAGGAAAAAATCAAGGAAACATCCTCTCTTTTATTTTTTTAAATTTTTTCAAAGATTTTATTTATTTATTTGAGAGAGAGCCAGAGAGCACACTGGAGAACACAAGCTGGGCGGGGCAGCGGGAGAGGGAGAAGCAGAGGGAGAGGGAGAAGCAGAGGGAGAGGGAGAAGCAGAGGGAGAGGGAGAAGCAGAGGGAGAGGGAGAAGCAGAGAGAGAGGGAGAAGAAGAGGGAGAGGGAGAAGCACAGGGAGAGGGAGAAGCACAGGGAGAGGGAGAAGCAGAGGGAGAGGGAGAAGCAGAGAGAGAGGGAGAAGAAGAGGGAGAGGGAGAAGCAGAGGTAGAGGGAGGGAGAAGCAGAGAGAGAGGGAGAAGCAGGCTCCTGGCTGATCAGGGAGGCTGACTCAACTAGGGGCTCGATCCCAGGACCCCGGGACCATGACCTGAGCCAAAGGCAGTCTGTTAAGACTGAGCCACCCGGGCAGCCCCTATCTCTCTTTTATGAACTGTCCCTCAGCAGATAAGGGAAAGTGTCCCTTTATTTCATATTCCAGCTACCACAGGAAAATGAAATGACAGAAGTAGAATGTCACCATTTCGCAATCCCCATCTGGCATCCGCACCCGTAGGCAGCAAGCACCTGCTGCTTGGCATCACGAATGCAGAGACAACCAGACGGAAAAGCCAAACACCTCCCAGGCTGTCATTTGCCGAAAAACGGAGCCTGCAACCGATAAGCATCTACATTTCATGCCCAGTTACAGGGATTACAGGAGAGAGAGGCACATGGGAAATGCCACTAGGGGGCACATCAGCCACACCCAGACCTTGGCAAAGTCTCTGGGACAATCGAGGTGTTCAGCCAAAAACTGTAAGAAAAAAAAGAGAGCTGAAAGAAGGAACTCGTAGATTAAAGGAGATTTAAGAGACATGTCAGTCAATTGCAGTAAATCCATCTTATTTGGGTCCTGACTCAAAGACATTACTAACAATTTTATGACATTCATGAGAGAGAAATGTGCTTACCAACTGGATATTTGGTGATATTAAGGAATTATTGTTAATTTTCTTGGTGTGACAATGGTATTTGGGTTATGGTGTTCTTTAAGCGTTCAAGAACCTGGGGCACCTGAGTGGCTCAGTCGTTAAGCGTCTGCCTTTGGCTCAGGTCATGATCCTGGGGTCCTGGGATCGAGCCCCGCATCGGGCTCCCTGATTGGTGGGGAAGCCTGCTTCTCCCTCTCCCCCTCCCCTTGCTTGTGTTCCGTCTCTCGCTGTGTCTCTCTCTGTCAAATAAATAAATAAAATCTTTAAAAAAAAAAAGAGTTCAAGAATCTTTTAGAGCGATGTATTGAAACATTTACTGAGGGAGGGGCACCTGGGTGGCTCAGTCGGTCCAGCGTCTGCCTCCTGGCCCAGGTGGTGATCTCAGGGTCCTGGGTTGGGCAACCTGCTCAGTAGGGAGTCTGCTTCTCCCTCTCCCTCTCAAAAAGAAATATTTACTGAGGGAATGAAATGAAGTCTGGGATTTGCTTCAAATTTATACAAGAGGGGCGGGGAGGGGTGGCGTATAAGTGAAGCTGGATTTCCATGAGTTAATAATTATTGAAGCTGGGTGATAGGGATGTGGGGTTCATCATACCATTCTGTCTGCTTTTGTTGATGTTTTCAATTTTCCGTAACAAAAAGTACTTTTTTAGTGAATAGTATAACGTGGGTATCCTTCCGAGGCTTGCTTTTTCTTTTTTTCTTTTTAAGATTTTTTTTTTTTTTTATTCATGAGAGACAGAGCGAGAGAGAAAGGCAGAGGGAGAAGCAGGCTCCCAAGGAGCAGTGAGCCCGATGCAGGACTCAATCCCAGGACCCTGAGATCATGACCTGAGCCGAAGGCAGACGCTTAACCATCTGAGCCACCCAGGCGCCCTTCTTTTTCTTTTTTTAAGATTTTATTTATTTATTTGCCCAGGAGAGAGAAAGCGCAAGCAGGGGAAACAGCAGGCTCCCCACCAAGCAGAGAGCCGGACATGGGACTCGATCTCAGGACCCCGGGATCATGACCTGAGCTGAAGGCAGATGCTTTACCAACTGAGCCACCCAGGCATCCCCTGAGGCTTGCTTTTTCATTCAATGGTACATTTCCAAGATTCACCCACGTTGTAACTGTAATTCATCCAATACTCACTTCTGTGTAATCTTCCCTTGTATGAATATAACATGACTTTCTCATTTTGTTGACAATGGATATTTTGAGTTGTTTTTGTTTTGTTTTTTTGTTTTGTTTTTTTAAAGACTTTTTATTTATTTATCTGAGAGAGAGAATGGGAGACAGAGAGCATGAGAGGGGGAGGATCAGAGGGAGAAGCAGACTCCCTGCCGAGCAGGGAGCCCGATGTGGGACTTGATCCCGGGACTCCAGGATCATGACCTGAGCCGAAGGCAGTTGCTTAACCAACTGAGCCACCCAGGCGCCCCTGTTTTTTTTTTTTTTTTTTGCTATTACAAACCATGGTGCTGTGACCATTTTTGTACAGGTCTCCTGGGACAAGTGTACATGCATTTATTTTTTTTAAGATTTATTTATTTATTTGAGAGAGAGAGAGAGAGAGCAAGTGACGGGAGGGACAAAGAGGGAGGGAGAGAGAGAATCCCAAGCAGACTCGCTGCCGAGCACCAAGCCCGACGCAGGGTTCGATCTCATGACCCATGAGATCAGGACCCGATTGAAAATCATGAGTCAGAAGCTTAACTGACTAAGTCAGCCAGCGCCCCCGTGCATGTCCTTAGTAGATACGTAACTGGGAGTGGGATCGCTGTGTCACGGGGTAGGTATTTACCAGGAATTGCCAGTTTGCCTTCCAAAGTGGACCAAGTTACAACTCTGCGTCTGTGTCTGTTGCTCCCCATCCCTGCCAACCCTGGCTATTTTCAGGTTTCTTAACTTTCTTCCTAATGTAGTGGACGTGGTGGTATTTCAGGTGGTCTTAATTAGGAGCAGGTTTTTCATATGCTTATTGGACACTGATTCTGTGATTGCTTATTCATGTCTTCTGCCCATTTTCTATAGTCAGCTGTGGTTTGTTTATCGGAGCTCTTTATATATTCCGAATACTAATCTTTTCTTTTTAAGATTTTATTTATTTATTTGAGGGAGAGAGCAAGCGAGAGAGCGAGAGAGCATGAGTGGGGGGAGGGGCAGAGGGAGAAGCAGGCTTCCCGCTGAGCAGGGAGCCTGATGCAGGGCTCGACCCCAGGACCCTGGGATCATGACCCGAGCCGAGGGCAGATGCTTAACCCAGATGAGCCACCCAGGTGCCCCCCGAATACTAATCTTTTGAGGGGCAATAGAGTATAATCGGTAAGCCAGACCCTCAGATTCAAATCCTGATTCTGTAACTGTAAAGTGCAGAAGAAGCACCCCAATTTTCTGTGCCTCAGCGTTCTCATCTGTAAACCTTACCACTTGCTATGGACTGGGTTTGTGTCCCCCCAGAATCGCTGTGTTGAAGCCCTAACCCCCCATATGATAGTATTAAGGGGTGGGGCCTTTAAGGAGGTGATTAGGCTTGGATGAGACCTTGAGGGCGGGACCTCCCCTCCCCCTCAAGATGGGATTAGTACCTTTATAAGAAGGGGAAGAGTCCAGAGCGCCCCCTCCCTCTCTCTCTTCCCCCCTCCC
>NW_027735123.1:0-310 GCF_054177405.1 Leptonychotes weddellii | reverse complement strand
TTTTATTTATTTATTTGAGACAGAGAGAATGAGAGACAGAGAGCATGAGAGGGAGGAGGGTCAGAGGGAGAAGCAGACTCCCCGCCGAGCAGGGAGCCCGATGCGGGACTCGATCCCGGGACTCCAGGATCATGACCTGAGCCGAAGGCAGTCGCTTAACCAACTGAGCCACCCAGGCGCCCCTGGACCGTGGCTTTTTTATCTGTAAAATAAGAGGATTAGATTAGATAATAGCAAAGGCTCCTTTTATTTCTATGAATGCTTTAGAAACAAGCCATCTCAGACCAGTTAAAAGCTACAAATTCAAATT
>NW_027735122.1:0-310 GCF_054177405.1 Leptonychotes weddellii | reverse complement strand
ATAAAATGCTGATAGAAAAAGAAAACGTCAGCAAACAAAAATTTAAGACAGAAAAGAACATAGATCATCTACAACCCCAAGCTTAGAGATTAAGGTTATAATTTTGGAGTAGAGCCAAACCTTTCTGGACCATCTTCCAATATATCAAAACAATTTGTTTTTTGGTCCTGATACCCATTTGCTTAGGCTCTGTGATGTGGTGAAACAAGCATTGGTTGTAGTCAGTTAACAGCCGCTCCAGACCTTTGGAATTGTCATAGGCAATTAAAACATGGTCTTATCAGAACAACAACAACAACAACCAAAACCT
>NW_027735121.1:0-310 GCF_054177405.1 Leptonychotes weddellii | reverse complement strand
GGAGCATCAGGCTCAGCAGGGAGCTTCTGAGCTTCTCCCTCTGCCTCTCTCTCTCAAATAAATAGAATCTTTAAAAATAAAAAAGCAAATTTTTTGCTTAATAAATATTCGCTCTTCCAACTGATTCAGTCAGAGTAAATGTCTCAGTGTCCTTCATGTCCCGTCCTGTCTTTTTTTTTTCCAGCTTTTTTTAATTTTTAAAATTTTTTTATTGTTAAGTTAATCCCCATACATTACATCATTAGTTTTAGATGTAGTGTTCCATGATTCATTGTTTGTGAATAACACCCAGTGCTCCATGCAGAATGTG
>NW_027735120.1:0-310 GCF_054177405.1 Leptonychotes weddellii | reverse complement strand
TGGCTGTGTTTTCCGTTGTGGGAAGTCGGTGAGATTCGCACACTCGCAGAGCCGACGGGAGTGTGACTTGTGTCCTGCACTGCGTGTGGCTTCCAGCACGCTCTCCGGGCCGGCCCAGCCCGACTGTAGCCGCCTGCCTGCTTTCCCCACGACCACGAGGATCGTGCACCCAGGCGTGGGAGGGGCGTGAGTGCGTGTGCGAGCCTGTGTGTGCACACGTGTGCGTGTGGGCACCATAATGCTACGCCCCTGAGTGTCACTTGGAAATGTCCCAGCCTCTGGCCGCTCCTCCTCACCCCTCTGCAGCAGG
>NW_027735119.1:0-310 GCF_054177405.1 Leptonychotes weddellii | reverse complement strand
ATCATGACCTGAGCCGAAGGCAGTCGCTTAACCACCTGAGCCACCCAGGCGCCCAATAAAGGTCCTTCCTTCCTTCCTTCTTTCTTTCTTTTTCTTTTCCTTCCTCCCTCCCTTCCTTTCTTCTTTCTTTCTTTCCTTCCTCCCTTCCTTTCTTCTTTCTTTCTTTCTTTCTTTCCTTCCTCCCTTCCTTTCTTTCTTTCCTTCCTTTCTTTTCTTTCTTTCTTTCTTTCTTTTGTTTTTTGATTCAATAAATGTTTACTGGACACCTGGGAGGTACCAAGCACTCAGCTGGGAATGATCTGTGAGTTGT
>NW_027735118.1:0-310 GCF_054177405.1 Leptonychotes weddellii | reverse complement strand
GACTACCATGTCCAAGCCTCAGAAGAAACGAACACCTTAATCTTGAACTTCTAGCCTCCAGGATTGTGGGAAAATAGGTTTCTGTTGTTTAAGCCACCCAGTCAGTGGTACTTTGTTATGGCAGCCCTAGCAAACTAAGAAAAGCATCCTTCTATCCTTCTTCTCTGCTTAGGTTTTGGGATTAAAAAAAAAAAAAAAATGGAAGACATCAACTGCCAACTGAATGATTTTGGCCCTCCTATGTTACCATTTTGCAGTTTTCTAATTTCTGTTCCCTCTTTGAGTCCCTGGTTTCTTTTTTTTTTTTTTT
>NW_027735117.1:0-310 GCF_054177405.1 Leptonychotes weddellii | reverse complement strand
TGGACTCTGAGAAACAAACTGAGGGTTCTAGAGGGGAGGGGGGTGGGAGGATGGGTTAGCCTGGTGGTGGGTATTGAGGAGGGCACGTTCTGCATGGAGCACTGGGTGTTATGCACAAACAACGAATCATGGAACACTTCCTCTAAAACTAATGATGTAATGTACGGTGATTAACATAATAAAATAAAATAAAATAAAATAAAAAAGATATGGTCACCAACTGGGGTCAAAGTTCAGAAGCCAAGTGGTCGCTTAGCAACCAGTGTTCTGGGAAGGGAACCTGACAAAGCAAACAACTTTTATTTTTGGT
>NW_027735116.1:0-310 GCF_054177405.1 Leptonychotes weddellii | reverse complement strand
TGCGCGAGTCGACACCCCAGTCCTTCCACCAGCCGTCTGTTGCAGCTGGGAGCCATGTGGTGGGGCAGAGCCCGGCAGAGCCCGCTGTCCCCCTGTCCGCCTGGCCCATGCAGCGGGGCAGCTGGGGACGACGTCCGGTTCCATGGGGGTCTCTGTGCTCCTGCCGCATTACTGGTGGGGCTGCTGCCTCTGGGCCCCAGGGAAATGAGGGGCAGGTGGCTGGAGCTGGGCCCCTTGGCGGACGGAAGGCGTTGCCAAGTGTGCGTTGGAAGCCTCGGGTCCCCTTCCTGCAGCGGGCAGATAATGTCGC
>NW_027735115.1:0-310 GCF_054177405.1 Leptonychotes weddellii | reverse complement strand
TCTTTATGAAATCTATTTTGTTGGTATCCTTGCTTGTTAGGAACCTTAACCCTTTGTCATAGGCGTTATAGATATTTTCCCCCAGTCTATGATTTGTCTTTTGACTTTAACCATAGGTTTTATGATCAGAAGGATTAGTATTAGGATTTGAATCTGGTTCCATGATTTTCTTGCTGTTTGTGATCTCGGGTTTCTTTAGTCTCTGAGAGCCTTAGTTTCCCCTAAAAACTGAGATACTAATTTGTACTTTTTTTTTTTTTTTTTAGTGAAGTAGGCTCCAGGCCTACTCCAGGCCGGATGCGGGACTCGA
>NW_027735114.1:0-310 GCF_054177405.1 Leptonychotes weddellii | reverse complement strand
AAAGTATCATGTCATCTGCGAAGAGAGAGAGTTGGACTTCTTCTTTGCCAATTTGAATACCTTTTATTTCTTTTTGTCTGATTGCTGTTACTAGGACTTCTAGTACTACATGGAACAATAGTGGTGAGAGTGGGCATCTTTTTCGTGTTCCTGATCTTAAGGGAAAGGCTCTCAGCTTTTCCCCACTGAGCATAATATTCGCTGTCAGATTTTCATAGATAGATTTTATGAACTTGAGGAATGTTCCTTCTATCCCTATACTCTGAAGAGTTTTAATCAGGAAAGGATCCTGTATTTTGTCAAATGCTTT